>NW_010544204.1:0-32896 GCF_000687285.1 Phaethon lepturus | reverse complement strand
CAGCTGTAAGGCAACCTGACATGCCTTTATCAGCCGCCCGCCCGCAAGCCAATCCCAGCGGTTGGGGTGGGAAGGTCAGGAACCCCCACCCGGCAGAGCCCCCGCGGTCCTCGGCCGAACCCTCTCGCCGCGGGCGCTTCCTCCGCCGTAGCTGCTTTCCCAGCATTAGAGGCAGCGAGCTCCGTCTGAGGAGGAAAGTTTCGCCTCGGTGTCTAGGTGTTTTGGGGAAAGAGGGTTGCTGCCTGCCTGCCTCTTCCTAAGGCTGCTGTGGATTTACAGCCGCCGCGCTGAAGCGTTTATGGCTGTGATTACCGGGTAGTTCATTAGGAACAAAACGCTTTAATGATCTACCACGCCTATCTAGGGTCTAATTTACACCACAGAGATTGCACTTATTGCATCAATTGCTCTGAATACACATAAATGTTAGTGAACTTAAAATCGCACCCCAGCATATTTTCGTTGCCCTCCCCCTCCCCCCTTATATATCACATGAAATTCATTCATTCAAGATGAGAGGCCCTAATTTGCTAGCCCAGCTGCTGCAAAGAGAGTGCGACTACCGTAAGACCTCTTAGGGCGAGCTGTGCCTTCAGGAGTGCCACAAGTGACTGGCTCTGGTCTCGGCCGTCTTGGCGGAGATCAGTTCAGTGAAGCTCCGACAGCCTAAAACTGGTCACGGTAGTGACTTCTTTACAGTCCTTGAAATAAAATAGGGATAGCACAGAGGAGAATCAAGGTCCTGAGTGAAAGCATCTGTTTTGTTTATTTTATAAGACACGTATGTAGCCTGAACAGAGGTCACGTTTCTTTGGGGGAGTATTTTTTAGGTCATGGTAAAATGAGATACTTAACACCTGGTGATTTCCATTACATCTTTCCATGTAAGATAATATTCTGAATGTTTCCTCAGCTACAATGCATATTACACAAGAATCTAGAGATAAATGAATGCTGATTCATGTAAATACAGAGCCAAGTCTGGAACAGGGAGATTCTGACTAGTTTGACAAAAATGCTTTCTTTTCAACTTACTAACATGCAAATATGGTACACTATGACTTTTTTTTATACTTTGAAACGTCTGCTAGTCTACTACAATTGAAGTTTTATAATGTGTTACCAGTATTTGCATTCTGTTCTGAAATACTTAAAATACTGTAAAAGAAAATTAATTATATGAACCACTCAGTTTCTCAGATCACCAAAAAAAGTGTGATCGATGTAGTATATGCCAGTATTTTTGTGTATGTTGTTTTACAAGTGATACAAATTTATAGAACATAAGACTGTAGTTTCTGGCTGATACATTTCATTGACTCTCTCCTGGAGAGTACCTTACACTTTCAGTTTGAATAACTGGAACATTTGTTATCTGTATTTTATACAGAACAGTCTGTATAAAATACAAAGTCTTAAGAAAGTTCCTAAACTTCCACCTACTAAGGCTTACGAAGCATAGAGTAGATTATGCTGCTTTAGTGACCACTAGACTAAAAAAGCAGCAGTGGAATACATGCTAATCAGATACTTCTTTCTTTCTGCTGCAATTCATCTACACGTGTGAATTATAAACTGTTGAAGTGTAATTTATTTCAATGTAAAAGAATGACTTGAATGCTAAGTGTAGGAATGGTAAAGGATTTGTTGTGGTTTAACCCCAGCCAGCAACTCAGCACCACACAGCCACTCGCTCACTCCCTGCCTGCGGTGGGATGGGGGAGAGAATCAGAAGAGTAGAAGTGAGAAAACTTGTGCATTGACATAAAGACATAAAGACAGCTTAATAGGTAAAGCAAAAGCCGCGCATGCAAGTAAAGTTAAACAAGGAATTCATTCACCACTCCCCCGCCAGGCAGGTGTTCAGCCATCTCCAGGGAAGCAGGGCTCCGTCACACGTAACTGTTACTTGGGAAGACAAATGCCGTAACTCCAAATGTCCCCCCCTTTCTCCTTCTTCCTCCAGCTTCACAGGGCGAGCATGACATCATGTAGCTTGGAATATCCCTTTGGTTGGTCGGAGTCAGCTGTCCCAGCTGTGTCCCCTCCCAGCTTCTTGTGCACCCCCAGCCTCCTCGCTGGTGGGTTGGTATGAGGAGCAGAAAAGGCCTTGGCTCTGTGTAAGCCCTGCTCAGCAATATCAAAAACATCCCCTGTATGACTAACACTGTTTCCAGCACAAACCCCAAACCTAGCCCCATACTAGCTACTATGAAGAAAATTAACTCTATGTCAGCCAAAACCAGCACAGGATTACACCATACAAATCAATATTTTGCTTGATTAAAAACATTTTAATATTATATTACAGAAATATGTTTTGAATTACTTAATGTTTTTCAAGGTTATGTTTTGATATGCAATACATTAGAAGACTTCTTAGTAGAAGAAAATGACTTTATTACACTTTAACTTGCAATGATCAAACCAAAAGAAGTACATGCTGAATTGATCCATAATCTAGTTTGTTACAAAAACAATTTCCCAGTGTCAGTAGTTTTCCTGTGCTAAATACCTACTTTGTTATGAAAGTTAGTTTACCTAAAGTAGTTTATAGCCAATATTCTAATACCTTGTCTTTTTATTTTAAAATATGTAGAAAGTATTTGCACACTTGTAAAGCAGGCACATAAGTTAAGGAAATTGTCCAAGAAAACAGTAAAGGTAGTGTTAAATAACAGACTTTTATAGGAGAGACTATCAGGCACAAAACTTCTGTTACTGCCTTCCTATGGGTACTTGCCAGCTTGTTGCTGAGTGACATTTATATAGTTTTGTTCACACTTTTGCGTAATAGTGGGGACATTAAGACTTATTTGCATAAACAATATGTAGACTTTTCACATCTCAAACATTGACAGTGGAGCATTTCTCAGTTTATCAGACAAAACACATGAGGATTTTTAACACCCAGACCTCGTGGAGCTCGTTCAGCACACTGTTTAGAGAGAAATGTGAAGCAGTTGCAGATAAATGGTTCTGATGTGGTATATATCAGATTGTTTCATGGTTAAGCTGTACATGTGAAATAGAACCAGTGGCATATTGACGTGACCATGATAGGGAGACTAAGGCTCCGTTTATTTACTCATTGGCAGTTCTCTTTATTCTAAGGAGACATTAGAAGGTCTATAAAGTTTTGGAACAATAAGTGGGTAAGCAGAACATACCTGCTCTAAGTTACTGGAGATGAGAGCAATACTAATTTCCCATTAGTGTAATTAGAATATGTAATTGATACTTTCGTATATCTACAACAGTCAGGAAATAAAGTCTCTACTTACGTGACCGGCTGGTGTACCCCAGTGAATGCAAGTTGTTTTCATTCTGACTATTTGATACGTCCTTTTTAAGGTAATGCATTGAATTTCTTACATGAGTTCCCAAATACATCTTGTTTGATACAGTACTGTATAAGAGAACTCCAGTGGAGAAAACTACAAACAATTTGTAATTCTTCTCCTTCTTGACATCAGGTGTTTTATGTAAGAACTAACTTCTATATTCAGTAGTCTTATGACATTTCACCGCCACTTTTTCAAAGATCTTTCACAAGTTTGACTCCTATTCTTTTCTTATTTAGCATGGTATTGCTCTGAAATTTCTTTTACCCTCCCATTTATCAGTTCTCTCCTATTCATATCTACTTAATGGCAAACAAATGTTTAAATCACTTAGTATTTCATAGGTCTTAATCACTTGCCAAAAGTTAAAGCTTGTACAGAAGTGTTTTGCTAAATGGGGATGAGTTTAAGCAAGTGTTTTTCTGGATCACAGATTTAAAACCTGAACCCTCCAGGTGCTGCACATTGCCTGTGAGGAGCTCGGGTACTACTAACTTCCAGCAAAGAGCCAAAGATAAAGAAAGCCCAGTGCCTAAGAGGAATCACTTAGCAGCTTGGAGGGTTGCATCCCTAATCATAATTTTAATCATAGAATGTAATTGTAATAATTGTTTATTTTCTCATGCCAGTTACAGGTATATCTTTGTAATACATGATGCTTTTTTCACTCGGTTTCACTGTGAAAAATAGTGGCATATGAGCAGGTTTATTTCACTGAAACTTTTAATCACAAATATGGAATTAATATGTTAACAACCACTGTTTGAAGAACAGGCCTTTTAAACCTTGTTCATACGTTTACATTTTTTGGCCCTCATATTCTTCATTTCTTTTTTACTTGCTCTGCTCAACAATCGATGACAATTGACTACTTAAAACACTATAGTTGTGGTGGTGTTGGTTTTCTTTGTTGTTTGTTTGTTTTTTGTTTTTAAAGAAGTATTAGTCACCATCGGTAGAATTAGCAGAACCAGTACAGGAATTTCTCAGCAAAATTATTTCTTTGCTTGGGTTATTGGCTTCCTGGACAATTCTGTAACCCTTTATATATTATCCCTATGCATTTTCTCATTGGAAATGTACTGTTTCGTGAAGAAAAATGTTTATCATAACAGAGTGTACTGACACATTAGTCAAAACTAGCATTTACTGTAAAGTCTTATTTCCATGAAAGCAAAGTAGGTAGAAATTAATTTCTGAAAAAATACTTTGTACAGTAGCCAGTTAATTTGTTTCATAACATTTCAAACGTTAATCAGTCTGTTGCAATGTAGAAGCATTTCGGATAGTTAGTTATCATGTATATGAATTGTATCTATAAACTAAATGGGCCAATTTCCTCATAAATATGCACATAGAACCAGCAGCCTTAATAGACCCCAAAATTTATCCATTAAGGGGGCAATCAGTCTAACCATGCAGGAAAGCATCATCTTTTTTCTTGCTTATGTACAGACACACAGAGGCTTATCTCAAAGACTGCTTTTTATAATCACAAAGTAACTTGCAAGAGTAAAGTTTTTCACCACTTTCAGCTAAGCAAATGTCCTACAGTATAATAATCGTAAAAATAACAATGTTATGGTAACACTAAGTGCGATGTAGAGAAAAAATGGGAATATTGTCATTAGGTATAAACATATACATTAGTGATTTCTTTCATACATTTACTACTGTTTGGTGCAAAGTGTACAGAAGTATATTTCATCTTTCTGTTCTCTATTTGCATTATATTAAATACTTTACAATTGTTTTTTTAAAGTGACCCACATTTGACCTTCAGTAACAAATTATGATGGAAGAGGGGCTAATTAAACATGAAATTGATGGATTGTTTATGCTTTAATTATCTATCTTTAACACAAAGTGTTCCACTGGTAAGTGTAGCCTTTATTTTTTTCCTTTTCAGTAAAATAATCTTGTACAGTGTGCAAATGACTAAGTTACCACTGAATCATTCTGCACTCCCAGGAGATATACAGAGCCAAAAGGGACAGGATCTGAGTAAAGGAGGATTCATGCTCTGAATACGTAAAGAACTCTAGTATTATAGGCAAGGGGTAGCAAGAAACATCTTTAAAAGGATAGAATCTGATTTATCAACTCAGCTCTCTGGCGTTGTGTATACTGATATGAACCTGGGTTACAACCATAGTGAGCAGTTTGGCTGCCTGTGTCAGTCTTTGTACTGTAGCAGTGTATTTTTGCATAGGTTTCTTCTTCTTTCTCTCTCTCTTTTTTTTTTTTTTTTTTTGTTATGTTTACTTGCCTTATTTTCTAGTATTTGGGATATTTGCTAGTTTGACCGACTGTCAGTTGTATTTCAGAGAAATATCTGTCCTGCAGTTTCAGGCACATTTTCCTTTAAGGATTTTCTTTCAGAAGTTTTAGAAGGTTTATATAGTTGTGATCTGCTGGACTACTTTGAGATGTAAAACTTACTAAATTGGTTTTGCATTAAAATATAAAAGAAAATCAACAGACTTCAGAAGTAGTTGGCATTGTGCTTATGAGTCAATTAACTAAATCCTTCACAACCACTGTGAACTCTTGACTATATTTGCTGAACATTTTAGTATTTAATTGCTAATCTTAGCAGGACGCAATTTTCATTTTCTTTGAATATATATACAGGAAATATTGATATAGACATATGAGCAATTCAGTACAGTATTTAGCAGGCTGTTGGTTTTTTTTTTTAAGTTTTCTAAGCAAATCTGCTTCCAACAGATATTTAAAAACTGTTAAAGCTGCAGAACAATTTTCTTTTTTCAGTCTTAGGCTGCATGTAATATGCAGAAAATTTATGTTCTCCATTTTTCTTATTTATTACTTTTTTAGGTGTTTTTATCTCTGTGTGCTCAGGCAAAGATATTTCTGTATTTTTCTCCCCTGATTTTTCTTTCATAGAAGAGTAGATTTGCTGTATGTCTGTTATCAGATTTTGAACTTTGTTAGCATATACTATATATTCATCTTAATCAATAATTAAAACAACAAAAAATAGACAAGCAGCTATTATTCAGAATAAAAAGAACATTTTTAAGTATTATTATTTTTGTATACAAATTATTTCAACTTTTGAATCAAGATTGTAAAAGAAAATTCCAACGTTCATATGGGTGTGTGTCAAGTTTATTGGCTGTGTAGTTTAATGAAAAGTGTTTTGGTAATGTGGACTGTGCAATTCAAGTTATTCCAACAGTGTACACTGCACGGCCCAGTAGCAGAATAAAGAAAACCTTTAAAATACTGTTATTAAAAATACTTTAAATTATTTTCTTTTAGTTGATCTCACAATACCCAGTCCTATCAAGCCTTGTTAACTTCCTATCCTATAAAATGTATGTTGCTAGGTAAATAGTAAAAATGAAATTCACCTATATACTCTACCTTTTCATGTTTTTTCTTACTTTTACTAAGTTGTACAGTTTGAAATTTTTAAACCTTAGTTAAATGTAAGTAAAAATAATTTGTGAATCTAAGGTCTGATTAAAACAGCAAACAAGATAAAATTATAGGGTCCTTTTGAATTTTGACTTCTATGAAAAAATGTCTAAAGAGAAGGAAGAGAAGATACACGTATCATGAAATAGCTAGGACTGACTTACTGTATTCCATACACATAAAATATCACACTAATCCTGCAGTAGCTAAGGGTAGTTGGGGCATCTAAAATGTGATTTACAACAGCAGAAGACGACAAAGGAGGATTTAAAACTTCTTCATTTCTTATTTCAGTGAAATTTCCTATATAAATGTTTAACTGAGAGCAGCTCATGAACAGATGTCAAGATCTCAAAATGTGAAGTAGCAGTTAGTCAAGCTCCTGAATGGTGTCAGTGACACACATTGGAGATGTCCAGCTATGTGGAACTGTGCTTAACGCGAGTTATTTGCTCACTCTTATGTGCCCATTTTCAATGACAAGAGTTATAAAATTACAATGAAGAGCAACTTTTGACTCTATTAAAAATAGGGAATAATTTTTATATGTAATATATATAAGCAGTGTGGAAGAATTACTTTATTATTATTTTTTCTTTATGGAAGGAGAAGATAGGAAAACTTAAAAGTTTTGGTGTTTAGAAGTTTGAACAGAAATAATACTCTGGTCACATTTAAAAACAAAATGTAGGTAAAAGTGATGTGCTTCCTTTTTTTTATTGTTTATATCACTCAAGCAATCTTCTCATTTAGGTAACACAGCTCTTTTGCAATCATTAGCTTGTAAAATGCTGCAGCATAACCCCAAAAGTATAGTTTAATTTTATTCAGAGTGGATCACAAATGACACAAGTATTAGAAGCTGAAGAAAAGCATCATGTTTGTGTTTCAAAACTTAATTTATCTTATTAACTACTGAGAAGTGTGAGTGTGTTTTTTAAAAGCAAAGGTTATTCTGTCAGATGGCTGAGTTTGTAATCCTTGAATGAAAGAAATGTGATGCAAGTAACATTCTTGAGTATTAATAATAACATTAGTATTTATCAAAGTATTTGATATAGGATCTTTTATTATCTACAGATAATGTAGAGTAATTTTTTTAAGACTAGGTACAGAAGGTAGGTACTAGCTGATGTGCTGAAAATCACTCACAGAATATGTGGTAGAATCAGAATACAGAAATACTGATTCCATCTGCCAAAAATTCAGAGAGAATTTTATCTCACAGCCTTGTCTGAATCAATTCCTTTAATCGTACCACATTGTAAGTAACAAAGTATTTGTCACCTGACAGGATAAAAATTCTTGCATTACATGGTCACATAATGATTTTGGAGAATCCTCTATAAAATCCCTGAGAAGTAGTTTCTTGACTGGGGTTGTGGCCAGGAAACGTGTGTCTTTTCTGGTATGTGCCAAATGTTTTCTCTGTGGTAGCACTTCTCAGAGAGAAGCGTGAGGGGCTGCCATAATTTATTCTGTCTATTCGTGTATAGACGTCAAGGACTTTTCATCCCTGGAGCAGTGTAAAATATGAGAATTAGCCCCTACTTCCTTTGGATACCAAACCCATGTGAGGCAGAACTGCTTTAACACATTCTCAGAGACCTATCCTTGGGTAAAATATCCTTTATCAGCACAATGCTTTTACAAGGATACAACTTGATGTAGAATTGCATTTCTGAGTTCAGTGTTACACTGAAAAATGAACTAAAGGACATTACACAGACTGTCATGGTGTTCTGGGTGTGATTCCGCTATCTAAACATGTGCATCCTAGTGTCATTTTAGATACCCTAAAGTTGCTGAGATACCTGCACAGAGCTGCACAGACAGGGTGTGTGCCGCAAGACCTGTGCGTCTTCTGGGACTCTCTTGTGTAGCTGCAGCCCAAGGCTAAACAAAAAAGCAATCACTAAATCCTTTGGTTTACCCAAAGAAACAATAGTTAAAATTAGGTACTCTGTGATGTAGTGCATTTTGTCAAGGTTGAAAATTATTTTTTCAGTAAGGACTTAAGCACAGTTTTCAAATGTGTGTACCATACACATGCCTGTTAATAGATGTGCATGTGAAAATATATGTTCACATATATATTGATGTTATGTTAACAAATTATTTTGGTATTGACACAACCTGTTTCGGTTTTCACAGAAACAATACTGACAGCAGTTAGTTGAATTTCCATTCATCTTCAGACTGCTCAGGCTGATGTTTATCTCATGTAGGTGAAACTACAGGTAGTTCCACAAAAGTCAATCAAATTTAACTAATATCAATCATTGTAAGTTAAATCAGGTGATATAATATTCAGAGACTGCTTTATATTAAAATAAATTGTAGATACAGAAGACCAGTTTATCAATTTGGATGTTATGCATCAAATCTCCCACATGTAACTTATCAGCATGTATGTATGTATAATTTGCAAAATATCAGAGTCGGTGTTCATCATATATTACATCCAAATGTAAAATTGTTTTTGTAACAGGCTCTGGGAATGATGTGGCTTTAATGACATTTCAAAAAGTAGGGTTTTAGTATTAAACACATTCTTACTCAAACTACTGGTACAGCAAGAGTATATATAGCAAACTACCTTTGTTCAGTTACTTGATAGGTCATGGTGTTTATTTGTGGAGTTGTATGTTACCCCTTGTAGGCATAATTTCAAGGAAGACTTGGCCTGAAAATTGATATACACTTTATAATGCAAAACTTTTTCTCTCATATGAAATCTGGCCATTCGCTTAGGCAAATCTGTTTAATTTATTTTGGAGTCCTTTCTTAAACACTATATTTAACAAGAGAAAACCCTTCACTAGTTTGCTGGCTTCTTAAAGGTGGAAGACAAGACTAGAAATATAAGTAATAAACCAAAAGCAAATTAAAGTATTAGTAACTTCATTTGGCCCCAACATTTTCACAGTGGTATTTTAAGTCAAGTCCCTGTTTTACCACCTTTACCGTTCACAACTTTTATGTCTGCTGGTTTCAACATACATTTGGTCTCATTCTCCATCATGTCACTCCTGTTCTAAGTGAAGTTACATTGTCATAAAATTTGAGCAATGAAATGGTGAATCGGTTTCCTTATCTCCATCCGTGTGTTCTAAATTGGTTATAATCACATAATGTGTGCCTTGAGTGATAGTGAGAGAGGATATCCATCATTCTGTGAATCAGAAAAATGCTATTTTCAATGAGCATGTAATTATGTTCCAGTTGCAGCACAAGTTTACAGAAGGACAGTAATTGATTTCATTGGGAGAGAAGTAGAGAAGTTTCATATTCAAGTAATGTTGTAAGTTACTTTACAGAAGGAATAATTGCACTGGAAACTAGAAATGTCTACTTAATACAGGTCACTACATGCTCAGCCACTGAACTTCAGCCCAGATCTTGGGTAAGATCTGTCATGTAGATTTAGGAAATTCACTCAGCAGGCATCTCTGACTATATACTGATGGTTTTATTCTGCTTCCTGCAACTTAGGGGCCTGAATCTATCACTTTATTTTAATGGAAAGTTTCTGAATATGAATAAAATTCAGCTATTTCTAGAGCAGGTGTTAATTCATATGAGTAAAAGTGACAGCAATGGGTGTGCAATAGAGCACTACCCATTTTTGTGGTGGCTTTCAACTATGAGCATTTTTCCTAGAAATTACAACGCGTAGCCTGGGTCCTGCATTTTACCCAATTTATTACTATATATATATATAAAATAGAATAGAATAACATATCTGAAATATGTAACAACAGTGCAGATGGGAGTAGTACTTTATAGGAATAACAAACAGCTACCACCAACGTGCAGGAGGTGTTTCACCAGGATGTGGGTTTATGTAATGGGTGGGTTCATTCAGGAGGTTCAGACTTGACGCTGGCAGCTCCCTTGGGCAGATACAAAACCAGTACAGCTTGGTGCAGCAGGATAACTCCTCCTGTTTATATTCTCCAAGGCCATATGTGGAATGGTACGTTAGCAAAAAAATTACTGCTTGCGGTATTTTCATGTGCTTTTTTTACATGAATTTAAAAAAACACACAAGAAGGATTTAGTTTAAAAGTGAAAGAAACTTGTGTAACTGTCTGCAAAGCGGCACTGCCTTTGCAGTTCTGTGTTTTGCAGAGATCACTGGACAATTCTATAATTTGTCCTCTCTTTTTTGCGCAACAGTCATTCTTTAAATATTTATTTATGAAGTGTTGATAGCATTCTGGACCTTTTTGGTTGTTTTTTAGTGCAGAGGAAATTATAAGCAACAGTATGAAATTCCTCTGTGCTGAATAAATTAAGATTTTGGTTTCACTATACTGTGAAGTATTTTATCACTTATGTGACATTCAAGGGGACTGGAGGATGTTATATTCAATTGGCCCTTCAGACACTGCTGAACGAATTGAAAATTCATCCCAGACGTTTTAATACTGAATATTAGTGCACCTTTACAGGAACCTTGAACGCTAAATTTATGTATTTTTTCTTTACTAGTACTTAATTAAATATATAAAGTGACTGAACTCTTCAAATTATATAGTAACCTTCTTGGAGAATTAATGTTAGAGAAATATGAAAGGACTGGCTAAAATGTCACTCTATCAAATGTTTCTAAAAGGCTTTATGTATTTATAAGACTTCGTGATCTACTATGGATGCAAATTACTAAGGATAAAAGAAAATCCATCTGTATAAAAGAAAAAAAATTAAATAGGTCCAAGGATTTAAAAGACTCAGCATTAAGGACTAAGAATTCATACTTTGTGATGGGTTTATAGTAATTGCCAGTAGAAAAGATTTCTTTTTAGCATTTACAATGTGGGTTTTTTTTTAATCAAATGAAAATTACTTTGCCATAAAAGCTTCTCACGTAACACATCCTGTTTCATTTCATAACTTCATATTCTTCACTGAAATGTCTCAATTAAAATATGACCTACATAATTTCATGTCACGTTGGGCATTACTAGTTTTGTTATTGTTACCCTTACATTTAATCAAATTGTCTGTAGCTAAATAAATAACATTTCATCAAGAGCTGTTGGTTTCAATCAGCTAGGAAAACAGATTACTGGCATGAGAACAGATCTAAGGCTAGTGTCTCCGATCTGCAACTAATTGTGTGCTGATAATAGTACTGCCCACAGGCAAATCTTACTCGCTGTCGTGATCTATGATAGATTTTCCTGTATGTTAATATTAAATCAGATGGAGACATTTTGTAATACCGTTACAGTTACTATCTTTAACCTTTCCTTTTTAATTTGAAATATAAACTGTTTGGAGATACTATCTCCATGTTTCATTTCTGAAAAGAAATTAAGAAAAGAAAAATCTCAAGGAAAACATAATAGTCATCCTTTTTTCTTTAGCTTCTCCTCTTAAAATAGTCACTTCTACAGGAGATAAAGTACTGTTGATATTGAAGTAAGTATTTACCTGTAAAATCACATATTCTACTGCTTGGCTCAGAGGGGAGGGGAACGTGTCTGACAAATTAAAGCAGGAACTAGTGCTTCACTCTAGCTTGGTGGTGTGTGGGTTAGCTCTTACAAATGCAGGTCCCAGAGCACTCACTGGATCGGTTGCAGACCACGTACTAACCACATACCACATATGCAGATTGCTGCATTAAGACGTAATAAACATCCACATTTTTCCAATGTGACGGTGATGACGGTGACTACTGGAGTACGTAGGAGCCCTGGTATTGTACCAAGACTCCATCATTTCAGGCTTTTCACACATGCAGAACATACCGTAAGAAGTGCTTTCAGAAGGGATACATAGAGGGTAGAATAACACATAGTGTAGTCAGCACATTACAGTCCACTGAAAGAAAGCTGTCTTCTGGTCCGTGTACATTGCTCTTGCTCACATTGTTCGCATTGTGAAATGATTCCAACAGTCTGAAATCTTTTTTTTCACCTTGCTAGTTATGCAAACAGCTCTTCACTTTTTCACTAAAGCAAGTGGGAATTGTTCATTGTCACAAGTAATAAATAACAAGAGTACCCGATCTGCACAGCATGGAAGTGATAAAAACACATGCTTATGAGTGCTTGAGATTTCACAGCTATTAATTTTGAACTTTTTGATTGCAGTTCTGTTTTACAAGAGTGGATGCTGTTAGGGCAGGAGTACACTGTGACAGTGAAAGATTATGACAACATGCATTTATCATTATGAGCTTGGTATATTCTGTGTAAGGGATGGTCAGAAAACGCCCCTAAACCTGAAGTCATAAAATGCATCTTGCCTTTACTGAAAATTTATCAGTTTTTTATTACTGCTAATAATATTTAATACTAATTTAATACTAACATGAATATCTTTGAGAAGGTTTCGTTGTGCATAATAAAATATAGAGGACTTATCAATATTAGTAATTCCTTAACATGTACGTTGAGGGACACTAGGAGTTTATGTGCAGAATGTTATTGTATATACAACATGTATTCACATACAGAAGGATCCTTTACAAAAGGTCAATAAATACTATAGCACATTTGGGATTAAAAAAGTTGGAAGAACTCTCCAGGCTTTGAAGAATATTATTTTATTTTTAAAGGCACCTTAGCATTTAAAGTCTAAATTACACATTTTACCTGAAAAAGTATACTACCCAACTACTTCTATGTAAATCAAAATGTGGTAGATCATGTCTTCCACTCTGATATAGCAGTACTCACAGTTTGGTAGGAGTGTTTCAAATCAGAAACCACATTTTTGGTTTGTGGTTAGAAACAGGGATTTCAATAATAATTAGGCATCATTCTGAAGCTGTGTACTATAAGACATCAGAACACAAAAACTCTGAATAATGAATCTCTAGTATTTCTGTTCAAATTTCACAGCCGTAACAGAGAAAAGAAATCCTATGATATACAGCAGAAAAAGTCCTGGATAAGGGAAGCGATTGAATAAGAATGTGTCTAGAAATGTTATTACCTAATTTTTTTTCTATCTTTATCATTCCAGGGAAGCAATTTCCAGGCTTTCTAAAATTGTCACTAAGCTGATCATTTTTTTCACATTTTCAGAATATCATCAAAGCCATGCTAATTTGGACCAAAGGCATGCCTCACAGTCCTGGAATCTCTGAATAAAATGTTTTGTTGTCTTTCCTATTTTGACATCATAGAGATTCACCTCAAACTTTTTAAAAATATACAGAGAGGACAGTTTGTTTGCTGTATTTACAAGGCGGGTGTTACAGGTTGCAATCAACAGTTCATCACAAGATCAATAAGAAAGAATTGCAGATCCAAGAGACATATTGTCAGTGAATGTCTAGCTCAATAATTAGGCAAGCTGCCTATTAATCGCAATAAGTTTCTGATCAGTTGTAATGTGTATCCCATGTTTAAGGCATTGTAAGCTTGTAATCTGGAGGAGGAGAAGGAACAATCTCATGAGAAAAGGAAATCCACCTTGTAGTAAGTACATCTTTCTGCCTACCACTATTTTTTCTGCAGTGGAAAACTGCAGGTATTTGTTTTGTCTCCCAAAGGAAAGGCCTAGCGTTTAAGCACAACTTTTCTTACAGAAAAGGAGAACAGTTAGAGTTCTGTCCTTTTCTTTTTTCTTTCTTTGTAGAATTGTCTTTGGAACTCAGAAAGAAGAGCTATTTTTTTAATGATTTTAGCAGTCTAGTTTCTGGCAAAGTCCTTCATTAAATAATTGAAGAAATATTTTTGGATAACTTTGTCAAGTAAAACTGATGCTCTCTACCTTCCTTTTCCTCTTCGTCAAAAGCAGTGTACTTTCACGTCACTGGGGGATATAGATGAGAAAACTGCATCTTTCTGTGCTTTTAAGGACTGCCTAATTTTTTTTTGTATGCTTATATTTGGCACGATTTTGATGGGTCTCTTACATGAGGCATAGGTTAGCTAACTAATACAAAGAAATAAAGGAATAAAATAAAAAGAACTTGTGATGGAAACAATTGCTTCCAAAATTTTTTATCCCCAGTTTTTGTTTTATTTAAACATAAATATTCTGATGAAATCAATTAATCTAGTGAACCTTAAAATATTCATTTATAAGTTGGCTTTATGAAGAGATTTTGAGAGCCAAATAAAGTCAATTTGTTAAATTATTTTTTTGGAAAGAGAACTTTTCTTGAGGAGGCAGTAGAATATATATACTGACATATATGGGAATTCTACTCACTTATAAGGTACCTTGGAGTCCTATAGTGTCTGTATTCTAATCCATGTTATTGTGCTCTCACTTTTCAGTCTTACCTTCCCAGTGTCAGTGTGAAGATTTCTAGGTATTTATTTCAGTCTCTGTTCTTCTCACCAAACCAGTTTATTTTTCTAATATAGTAGGAGTCAGATACTCCTGTGCACTAAGGGGTCAAATGTTAAGAAAATGTGGAAACTAAACATTATTTAAATTTTGTTCTTTCTGCTGGATTGCAGAAAGTGTTGGAGATCCAGAAGTATGTTACTGTTAGTTTCTTGTTGGTGATTTTTTGTTTTTGTTTTAATAATTAACTTCTGCTGTAAAATCTTAGATATTTGAAGGTCTGAGCATATATGGTGAAAGGTAAGACAATGAAGACGGCAAAGATCTTAATTTACAGAATTTCCTTGTCCCATAGAATAGCAGTACATATCTGTATGACATTTTCCAAATTCCTGTTTTCCAAAAGAGGGGTCTTTTCTCTGTTATAATTATGACAAAACCAAACCAAAAAAAGTCAAACAAACCACGTTCCCCAAATCAAGCTGATTTCTGTTTTCCATAGATCAACATTCCAAGTTAAATTCAGAACCAGTCTGGGCAAAGACCTATGGCTGTCCTATGCTGTAAAGAGTAAACAGAGGAAATGTCTGTTTTATGATTAATCCTCTGTTTTTCATGAAACTTTTTCTTTTGAAAAGAGGCTTGAGTATTTCGAGCACAAATGAAATATTGCCCTTCTCTACCTTTCCATAATTCAAGAGCTTGGAAGCCCTATTTGTGGGAAGCTTATTCTGTGACTTTGTGTGTAATTGACAGTTAAGGAGGGAAATGAGGCAGTGTTACGTCTTTGCTAGCTCTTTTTAAAGGAAGAAATATACTTGCTCATTAATGATCCAAGCTATGACTAGAGTTATGGTTTATAGCACAGCCTTAGAGGGGGTTAAGAGAATTTAAGGGTTTATCACACAGCCTTAAAAGAGGCTAAGAGAATTTAAAAGAAAGTTATTCAGACTGGAAAATTCAGGGTAAACATTTACCTACCTTCTTGGCAGTTCATTATTAAATTTTGTGTTGGCATTTTGCAGGCACAGAGAGAAAAGAAAGGTACAGACAAAGGAATAGAAACACACTGATGACCTGTTAGAGTTTAAGCACAATAAATGATTAGCATCTTAAGTACGGAGCAGAGGTAATAAAAATCATTGCAAACTACTATCCACAGTGCATTGTATCCAGTAATACAATTTAGTTCATTATATTACTGCATGATGTAGTACTGTATGATGCAGTATTATATTCTCTCTGTGTTCTGGGCTTAAACTTATTCAAAGTCTTGGACTAGTTCTAAACAGTAGATGTTTCATGATGACCTGCAAATGAATTAATTGTTAACAGGGTGTTCTCATGAGTGTTGTGTAACATAGGTTCAAATCTGTCTTATTCTAGACATGCCCTCAATATTACACTTTTTGTTTCTTGTCCGTAAGAAGTGGATAATAGCATTTTTTTACTTCACTACGAGTTCAGATGGAGGTCAGTAAAGGAACCAATGTTCTTGCTGAGTGCAGAATTTTGTCCACACTCTGGATTCTAGACTGCAAGTCAGAGTCCAAGTGCTGTGAGAGTCAAGTTCCCTGATCTGGTTGTGCTGTCATACCTCCTGAGGGAAATGCAAGCAAGCCCAAACAGAAAGGTTACTATGTACAGCTTTCAGAAATGTTAGGGTACTTTTTGTAGGACAGTTTGAAATTACTCTGAGACAAAGTATCTTATGTATCTTCATAGAGATGGCTTACAATACAATAGTGTGTGAAGTGTAATGGATTTAAATAACTGAACTGATTTGGTTCTCTTGTGAACATGGTGTCTGTTTTTAAATTTCTTACATGTTCTTCTGCATACTATGTCAGAATTAAATTCCTATTTAGTAATTTATATTGATAGTAGAATAATAGGTCTCTACATTCTCTACATTCTCAATCTGTATTTCATTATTAAAAAATAATAGGTGTTTCAGCCTAATATTATAGCACAGTGGTCTTATTTAGCACTATTAAAATAAGCTTAACTTCATGCACATTGACTGTACAGGGATAAGGTTTACAAAAGTTCCCTGTAATGGTCTAACTCTGTGTTCCCTGCAAAGATTTAATTAACTGGGGAATAATCATGCTTAATTCATGTGAGTGAGTATAAATGTATTTTAATCAACAGAACTGTTGTGAGATCCCTATATGTACATGTCGTGGTTTAGCCCCAGCCGGTAGCTAAGCCCCACGCAGCCGCTCGCTCACCACCCCACGGTGGGACGGGGGAGAGAATCAGAAGAGTAAAAGTGAGGAAATTCGTGGTTTGAGATAAAGACAGTTTAATAAGTGAAGCAAAAGCCGCGCACGCAAACAAAGCAAAACAAAGAATTCATTCACCGCTCCCCACGGGCAGGCAGGTGTTCAGCCATCTCCAGGGAAGCAGGGCTGCATCACGCGTAATGGTTTCTTGGGAAGACAGATGCCATCACTCCGAACGTCCCTCCACCCCTTCCTTCTTCTTCATCCCAGCTTTATATACTGAGCATGACGTTGTATGGTAGGGAATATCTCTTTGGCCAGTCTGGGTCAGCTGTCCTGGCTGTGTCCCCTCCCAGCTCCCCGTGCACCCCCAGCCTGCTCGCTGGCAGCCCAGCACAGGAAGCTGGACAGTCCTTGACTGCTCAGCAACAGCTTAAAACATCAGCATGTTATCAACAGTATTTTCATCACAAATCCAAAACATAGCCTCATGCTAGCTTCTATGAAGAAAATTAACTCTACCCTGGCTGAAACCAGGACAGTACATTAAGTTGAGTTCTCAAGGTAAGAATGAGGTACAAATGCCAATTTATTGAAGAATCATATTTTTTAAGTTTGTTACTTAAACGTGTATTTTGGTCCCAGTTAGTCTCACCTCAGCTCACTTTTCAGGTAGCACAAGTTCCTTATCTAGGGCCACTTCAAAAGAAGAGGTATACAGTCAAGCTATCCCACCTACTTTAGGTAGGTACTGTCTCCTGGACCTCTCTCTCCATTGATCATAGAAGAGTAGCTTGCGTGGCTTCTAAGTCACTGAATTGGGATAAGATTCCAGCTGTACTGTGATTTTTCAGAAGCAGACATCAGTTATGATTTTACTGGGTGCGTGTTACATTTCATCAGTACAAATGACTGTGCAGACCTATAATAAAAATATTTTAAGGTATTTCTGTACATTTTGACTGTTGAGCATGGACAGGTATATTTGGTAGTGGCAGCAGGTGGTGGGAACACAGGGAATAGGCCTGCTGAAGGAGTGCAGCTATGCATCCTTCTGCCCTCTCACCTGTTGGCTGCATATGCTTTCTGGAAATGTGGGAAAAGATTGGGGGAGTTGGGAAAGTAAACAAAATGCAGATGCTTTATAGATATTCTCTCCAGATACCAAGTTATATCATTATTTCTAAAAATGGTAGTTGGCTCTTCAACCATAGTTGTTTTAAGTAAAAAGTGGCAATGATGAAAGTGATAGCAGTGATGTGATGCTGTCCTGATACAAGAGGCTGTGAGAACATCATCAAGATTCATGCATGTTTTTATTTCTCTTTCTTTCAAATCAGATTTGCATAGAATTTTGATTTTTTGCTTTGTCTTCTTGACCTAGGTAATCTTTATAGTGAGTAAACATCAGAGTTATTTAAAAAAAAAAAACACTTGTATTTATTACGTGTTGTAAATAATGTTGATGGATTTTGCTGCTTCTGTATTCAAGCCTAGAAAATGAGGAATATGCAAACTGAGATACTAGAAAGTATTTATAGCCTCCCTAATAACTAAGATAATGTGCAGCAGCCACAACTTTTTTAACTCCTTTATGTTTTGTCCTCTATTTGGCATTTATCTAACAAATACAGCTTGAACTCTTATAGACAAGTGAAAATACCAGGTAGATTAATTTTATGTCATGATACACACCTAAAAGTTGTATATAAATATGCCGAAGACAGGGATTTTATTTTGGTGTGATTGTAGGAACATCTGATTTTGATAATGCATTGTTTCTTCTTTAATCATTTAATCATAATGTCAGTGCTGGAGATTATGAAAGAGGTTTGGTAAATTTATCTCTAAATTAAACCTCTTCAGGAAGAAAAAGGGAAACAAGAATGAGATGGAAATATTAGCAATGATCATACTCAAAAATTTAATAATAACAAAAAAAGTGAAATTGTAAAGGTCATTTAAAGAAGTTCAAATAAATCAAATTCCTATTTGTAAGATTAACCCTGTTTGTTTGCAAAGTAATTTGTGAGAACTATCTGTTTGATAAAAACATACTATCCTGGCTTTGTAATAGCACAGTATAGCATTTTGTTATAATTTCTGCAGTGTTCCTTATACTGTGACTTTATAAAAACTGTTTTTGTCATTGATCTTTCCTTACCCTTAAAATACATAATTTATTTGTAGAAATAAGAAATAAAGTGAAAACAGGAATTCAGTTGCTCTAATACACAAAGTTTTCATTTTGGTTATTGTATTTCCAAAATCTGTGTCTGTACATTCAAAGTCATGTCCTGTTCCTTCTTTGCTGAGCAACAAATGACAGTTTTGACGTAGAAAAAATCATGGGGTAGATAAGGAGATTCAACTGAGAAAATGACAAGTGTACATTTTTCTTTCCTTAGGGGAAAAAAACCCCTAATAATTGGAAATATTTGCACACAGGAATATAGTGGCTGTCTGAACAGGGAGATAGAGGTGCATCAGGAATCATAACAGAAATGATTCAGAGGGGTCCATCCTACTAACATGGATTCTTATGTCCTTGATAAATGTCTGCCTAGTTGCAGGTGAGATATATGGGACGTCATTGAAAATGTCTTCATGAAGAGTAAGACGCTGTGACAGAGAGGTCCTTACAGACTTTTGCAGTGGTGATAATGAGGAGCAGTAACTCAGTACCATGAGTTTTATGGCAGGTTCTGTAACTGTCTTATTTAAGACATGTCTTATTTAACACATGAGTTGTCTAGGAGGCCAGAACATGGTTATTATATGATTGACCTATAGACTGTAGGTTTACTCTCATGTCCAAACAACATAAAATATAGATTGCCTGGACTTTGAATAATCAATTTTAACTTTATTAACCTTTATTTCTTCAAATACAGGTGTGTCTAGGTATTTCTCATGCATAAATGGTTATATTACATAATTAAACCTCCTTTTATTTGTCAGGTTTCACAAAATTTTTAGACATAGTCTGTGCATTTCTAGGGGACTATAAATCTCAGACTGATAAAAAGAATCAGTCTAACAATTAGTTCCTGTGACTGCTGTCTCTAACATTACCAGATGTTAAGGTCAATCACTGCAAAAATTTTGTAAGGCCACGTCTTGGTTCCTGTTCTTGCAGATTTGTTATCTATAGAGCTATAAAACCAGCAAAGAGCCAGACTAAGCAAATAGTTAGAAATATCATCATTCTTATTAGTCCCTGGTTTAGTGGATTTAGATAAGATACAGAAGATTCACTTGTGCCTGTGTCCAAGCTACGGCTTTAATGCAGGCTTGACTTCTGTTCCAGCAAAAGGCCATTTGGGGAGCAGTGCGTTGCTGAAATACAGCTGTTTCCGTCGTTCAGATTGGGGGGGGGTGACCTGTAAAGAGAAGACGATGACTGTCAAAATGGTTTAAAAGAGGTATTTTCTGTCCCTTTCTCTGATCTTGAAGGGAACGTATTTTGAAATAAACTGCCCATGTATCAGTGGTTTAGTATTTCTATATCCCATTTAAAAAAAAAAATGAAATAGAGTTCACATGTGAAACGTAGAAACGAATAAAAGGCATAGTCCTGCGTACTCTGATGAACATTGTGTTTACAGGACTTAAGGTTAATATTTTTTATATACTTCTATCCTTACACTTATTATGAAATCAATAGAGTAGTTATTTTCAATACCTAAAAAGCCTGTTTTTTCAGTAATTAATGTTTTGTCCAATACTAATCAAAAAGTGCTTTTTGTTTGCCATCTCTTATATAGTTTGATTAATTATGTTTACTTTAAACAATTAATTATTATTCTGCAATGTCAAATTAAATTTTGAATGACAATTTAATTATTAATAACATTGATTATAATTACAAATATACTTATTTAATTATATTAATCAATAATTATTATATTTAAATACTTTAAAGAGAAAAGGAATAAAATATTTCTTAAAAAAGTTATTACTCTGGATTTTTTTCATTAGCTAACATACTAAGGAACTGCTGAGACTTAGCACCTGCACATGCATATAAGCCAGTTTGCATTTATTTTAGTATAACCTTTCAATTCAAGCAGTAGATAATTTAGAAAAAAAAAAAAGTCATGTTTATATACACTAGCAGTGTATTATTTAACCTCTTCATAGACTTAATATATTATTTTTAACCTTTAAAACTTAATTTTTTAATCAAAGATGACATTCATGAAAAATGTGTTGTTTTAAAGGAGAGTACTCAAATGACGTGTAAACTCTGAAGTTAAATGGTTGTGGATTAAGAAGAGGCATGAGAAATATTTCAGAGTAGAGAGAGTGGGAACTGGAAAGGGTTTGTGGATGAGTGTTTTTACCATTGTAGTTAACATCATTGATACAATTATATTTTATAGGACTGAATATTCAAATGTATAGAAAGAATGGTGTTATCTGCTACATTTCTGTTTAATTTTATAAAGAAACTTTTAAATACATGTGTGTGTAAATTTGTGTGGTAAGGCAGACCCTGTTCAAAACGAGAGGCTTATTACTTGATCACCAGACATGGAATGTTTATACCACTCCTTGTTTTGTTTTGTGGTTTTTGTTTTGGTTTAAGAAGGACAGCTTGGCAGAGTACAAAGCTACAAATTCTGTCGCGAATTTTATGCACTGGTTGATCACTACTGTGTTTCATTGGTTGCTGGTGGCACAGTCTCAGTGCAATGCATTAAAATAATTCGTTACATTTCTAGCAGCTGCTGAAACGTGATGTTCTTTGAAGTTTCTGTGATGTTTTAGAATTTTTGAACATAAAAATTCTTGCTGCCCTACATAAGGAAAGATTCTGGCAAGTCGTCTAACTGTATAACCGTTTCATTCACCTGCTATGAAAGTGATTGGGGACTAAGTACCTTATGTAAGTGTCTGTCTGCTGGCTTTCGTAAGCAATTGAATTTCACTGTGATATACTTGGGAGTATCCCATTCTTCTCCAGTAATCCCAGCAGGCAAAGTCCAGTAGAAGAGAACAGCTAATACAGTATCTGTGATAAGGAGTTACAAATGTCAGCATAGTCTCCTTCTAAGTTATCACATTCCCGGAGGATGCCAGAGAAGTTAGTATATTACTCATTGCAGTTTCATCATTTATCCTCTGATGAGACCTACTCGAGGATAATCTGCATTATGTGTTCTGTGTAATATCCTGCAGTGCAATATCAGTGTAGAATTTTATTTTGATACTATCTTGGTGGAAGAAAATTAGAGGCTTTTGCTTTCTTTTGAAATAGCCTCTAAGCCAGTGATATCTGCAGTATGTTTCCATTTCTTTTAAAAAGTTGACCTTGTATGCTGGGGCTTTGACCTTTTTCTCTATGCACACAAACTGCGATATTATTTTAAAGCAAAAGACAGGATACATTTTTACATAAATATGCATATACATTTATAAAATACAAAAATGTCTATTTCTTGCTCTTATGCCCAGGTACTAGGCAAGTCGTTAATGCAGCTACAGTTGCTGCAGAGTTTTGGTAACCGTGTTCAAGAATTATTTTTTTCATTTTGTGCTTTTTACATTTTTATGCAAAAATTGATTTAATTAACAACATTAATTCATTAGGATCATACTTGTTCTTTGTAAGACCAGGTACCATGCTTCTCTTACCCTCCAGAACAGGATGTCTGGGTTCAAACTACCAATTTGGAATGGTTCCTGGCCTATGGTGACTGTTGAAGAAGGGTGACTAAGCACTCTTGGGGACCAAGTGCTGGTTGGCATCAACCAAAACTATGCTGAAGGTCATGCCGATAATTTAGTGCTATGGATATTGACGTGTCAGAAACTGGACATGTGCCATGGCCCTGCACAGTTTTCTACTATAGATAGTGCTGTACTGTCCACTCAGAAAGCCTTTAGTATATTCCAGTAATAGACTTTAAAAAAAAAAAAAAGATTTCTTTTTGTCACAGCTGCCTGCCAGGTTGTTAATGCATGTACGTATTTTCATATGGAAAATAAAGTTTTACATGATGACTGAATATATATATACTTAAACGATCAAATAGACTTCTAAGTGACTTTGCATTCACAAATACTTTTTTTTTTCATACACTTAGAAAAATGACTCATAAACATCAGGCTTGTGATTCTGTGCAGACTGCTACTTGTAGGCTCACTTTTAATTTCAAATCTCAGCTTGAAAAAAAAAGGTAAAAACAAGAACAAAAAAGCAAAGCAAAGTAATACTCATAATATTATTTGGTATGTATGTGTATTTTTAACTAGATTTAATTTGTTTTTCTGGCTCTCTAAAAGATTTAAAGAAGTTTTTTTATAGGTAAATTCTTTATAAATATATATCACCGTTGCTAATTTGGTTACAGAGCTTTACAGAATTAGGGATCTTTTTCTTGTTCCAATATAGGACTATTAAGCAAAACATCATGGCAAGAATAATGCCCACAGCATTTCCCACTAACCACTTGGAACCGCTTTTTGTAGGAATACTACCAATGGAACTGTGAACTCAAATTCTCATTTCAGCTTAGATATAAAAGCACACTAGAAAAATTATCCTAAATTTACATTTATATAACTGAAAGTAGAATAAATCCCATGATACTTTTACCATATATCCCTGCAAAGTTGCAATTGAAATATTCCCTCACTTAACACTAAAACTGAAATCCCTACTCTTGAGCAGGAACTTAAATTCCTGTTATTGGGAAATATGTTAGCTCAGGATGGCCATGGGTACCACAGATTGCCAAGAGCTGCCCCTGAATAGAACGTAATTAACCAGTTACCAGCAGGCATCAGTGGTATTGACTGAGCCTCAGGAAATTCTGACAATGTAAAGTTCTGACAGGTTCTTGTTCACTTCTTGAGGCAAGATTGGAATTTCCCGTTGCAGTAAGCTAATAAAAATGCATTAGGGTTAACAGTAGGAGCTCCAGAAAGGTCTTGTTAACCTCGTCATTCTGGGGATCCTCATTAAAATGTGCTAATGCAGATATGAAAGCTCTGAAATGGCTAATACCAGTGAAAAAAATATAGTACAACTGCTAATATCACAGTTTGATGCATGCTTAAATTGCTAAGGAAAGAAGTACTGAATTCCTTTTTAAGTGAAAAAAAAAAAAAAGCACCTAAATATCCTTCTACACTCAGATAATTCCCAGATGGCTGGAGGGATAGTATTCACATTAGGAAAAAAATAATCTGGCCAAGTATGAGAGTTTTCAACACCCAAAATAAATTGAGAGTTATATGAGAAATAGCTGTTGAGAATAAAAGTGCTATTTCAACCACGCCATGTATAAAACTCACAAAAGCAATACACTAAGTGTGGGTTATTCTAGCTGCATAAAGCAATTCAGTGAGGCTACTATGGTATGCCATTCCCAAGCCCATGTTGCTCAAATTCAAATACTTCTGGTTTCAATCAATCTTTATTATCCCCTTAAGTGCTTGGAATTGATCAAAACAGCTGGCAGTGCTTGAAAAAATGTATCAGGTGTGTGTTGGCTACTATCCTTTAACATGGTTCATTAGAATATTTCCTGAAATCCCTTTTGCTTCATACAGGACAGGCTGCTATACACTTGCAAGTCATCCATCAAATAGCTGGGAAGATGGCTGTCATATGGCAACTACAGTAGTGATATAAGCACAAATGTATTACGTCATTCTTTTTTTTCTATGGGAAAATATGTATTGATTTATTTCAAATTGTTTGGAATCTGAGAGGTTTTCTACTTGTGAAAGTTACGAATTGAAGGCACTAAAATATAAGCTTTTAGCAGGAATTAAATTCTCATGCAATGTAAGAACTGTTAGTCTGAAAAAAATAAATCTTAGCAAACTCAGGGTATTTTTTGGATGTAAAAACTGAAAGTCACATGATAATACTGTCCTGGAAATTATATAAGATTTAAAAAGATTGATTGTAACAAGTATTGCATACTGGTATATTTTTCAGCAGTCCTGGTGTTCTTATGAGGTTTTCAGCTTTAACACTGTTTTTTCTTTAATTATAGCAAATTACTTTGGCCATTGTTGTGAGTTGACCCCAGCCAACAACCAAGCACCCACATAATTGCTCCCTTGCTCTCCTCTCCCATGGGAGAAGGTGAGAAGACTTGTGGATTGAGATAAAGACAATTTTATAGGTGAAGCAAAAGCTGCATGCACAAGCAAAGTGAAATAAGGGATTCATTCACTACTCCCCAACACCAGGCAGATGTTTAGCAACTTCCTCAAAAGCAGGGCTTCATGACATGTAGTGGTTACTTGGGAAGCCAAATAACTTCAAACATCCCACCTTTCTCCTCCTTTCCCTGAGCTTTTATTGCTGAATATGGCATCATATGGTGTGGGATATCCCTATGGTCAATTTGCTCAGCTGTTCTGGCTGTGTTTCCTCCAGGTTTCTTGCCTACCCCCAGCTCTACTCCCTGTCAGAGTAGGAAAAAGAGAAAGCCTCAGTGCTGTGCAAGCTCTGCTCAGCAGTAGCCAAAAGACTGGTGTGTTATCAACACTATTTTAGTCACAAATCTCAAACACAGTACCATATGGGCTGCTGTGAAGAAAATTAACTCCATCCCACCCAGATACCATCCAGCCATCTAATTGTTTAATTACCTTATATTTGTAAGGCTGTTTCCTACGAGTTAGGTGAGCTACCATTTCCCCTGTATTTTTTCCTCAAATTACTAAGTTTTAATGATAAATTCATGATAATGTTAATAAAAGATCACCTCTTCATAGCAGTAAAATAAATGGATCAAATTCACTGTTTTGCCTTGTGTCATGAGGCAGCACAGAGCATTAGATAGAAACTGGTGAATCTGTCTCACAACCTAATGTAGGTTGAACCAAAAAGCCATTGGAAGTCTTAACATTGACCTGAGAGTCAGCTGGATCAGCATCTACTTAAAAGTTCACATGAACTCAGGAAAAATTTTTCATAGCTGCATATACCTACTCATAGCAGAAAAGAGATGTATCAAGCATTTTTTTTTTTCATTGGAATTAACTCACAGTGTATTTTTTTCTGATTTATTCAGTGCTAGTAGTTTCCATGGTATGCTGAATAACACCTGAATAACATATACAATTATTTCTGAAGTTACATCAAATATCAAATTATATCAAACTTTGTGATAGATTCTTTTATAACAGAACTCCTGAAGGCTTCTGTATAACCTACAGTCAGACAGAGAAATATGTTACAGTCATACAGAATTATAACGAAGAAAAGCTAAAAACGTGGTATACACTGTTCTGGATAGTGAGCATGATGATATCTTAATATGTGAGGATGCTGTCCACCATCTTAGATGAAGCTAACTATATGAGGCAGCATGATATTTTGTAATACATGTGAACATTTGATCTGGTAGAGAAGGAACAATTTATTTACCTTCAGATGGTCTCTATTTTAGCCCCTGAACATTAAAGGAGCCTGGGGAACCATTTGGGAAGCATAACTTGATTATCATTGTTTGTCATTGTAAACAGAAGATTCTAATTCTGAACTTTAGATATAAATCGCATTTAGGACACACTCAGACAAGCAATTCCAATTTAACTGAAACATTCCTTAAACAGCTTTTTTTTTTTTTTTTTTTAAGGAAACCATTTTGACAGAACTGAGTTAACAAGTAATTGCACATATGGTTCTTCTGGCAGCTGTGAGGAGCTTCTTACCTCCGACAGGAAAGAGTAGGGAGAAGCAGCTGGTAAAAACAGGGGATGATAACCTCTTAGCCTAGAACAGCATGCTTAATTGTCGTCTCATGGTAGGGATTTCAAAGTGCGTTTAGGTGTAGAAACTGCTCTTATCAAGAAAAAGGAAAGGAAATAAGGGATTGGATTTTAACTGAGTACCATGCTAAATGTTCACTGTTTTGTTTTGGTTTTTTTTTTTAATAGTTCTGAGAAATTTGAAAGTGTTAAGATTTGCTTAAAGACTTTGTGCATAGACGACTGCAATGCCTGCTTTTGGAAGCCGATCCATGTATCTTTTGAGTCATCTAATTGTAAAAGTAATAATCCAGTTATGCTTCTTGGAGGGGGGATGTGAGAAGAACTGTTTTTCTGCATGTTCCTAAATGACATGTTATGAACAGTTGATAAATTTGTGGAATATATTTCCAAACAAAATAGTTGTCTGAAGATTATATTGGTCATGGCAACAAATCACAGGACTGATAGAGTAAATGGAGATCTTTACTTATCAAAATGGTAGTAAAGAAAAAATATGTAGTTGGACTGTTTTCCTTCAGGCTACAATTATTACCTATGAGAGGTTTGCCTATTAAACCAATAACTTAAAGGAAGTCACAAATGAGGAGCCATAAAAATCCATTCTGTTTACATTGACACTACCTAAAAAGAACAAGGGGAAGAGGCTAATGGAACAGATAATATTAAGCAAATGCTGAATATTAGCTTTTTGCATTTGATTTCCCTCATAAATGTCTCCTCTTCATTAAGTGTTTTAGCTCTACTTTTTCATTAATTTAATCTAAGGTAATGAATATTGCTTGCAAAACTTCTCCTACATTGCCTTGACCACAGAATTAGAGATTCAGAATGAGCCTGACAGGCACAGAAAAGTTTGTTACTGCCCAGAACATTATTTGTTAGATATTTTTGTCCAAGCAAAGGCTACAAACCTTGCAGGAGGAATAAAAATGTAGCATTAGAAGTGTAGTGTCAGATATCTTGCAACTAAATTCTTAAAAATCTTCAGAAAGGAGCATTCACTGTCTACCTAGGTAGAATGTACAGGTCTTTTACAACTATTGTGTATTTTTTCTTCTAAAAGCTTTGCTGCTACTGCCACTGTGATTCTTTGTGCTGTTTAAGAGTCCTTCACTTCTGTCCCTAACTGCTCAAGGTTTTTCCACATCTAGAGGCCACTTCCACTTGTTTTTATATGATTTAAGGACTTAAAAATAACAAAGTTTCGTAGAAACATTTGTCTGAGCAAAATTAATTAGAGAAATAAAAAACATTCAGCAGACAGGAGACAAAAAGGGGAGTCAGTGAGTGTGGTTTGAAGAAGGAGATAAATGCCTAAATCAGCATGTTAAATTGGTAATGTGGAAGTAAGGGCTAAGGTAGTTTCATCTTTATCTCTCCCTAGTGTACACAGAAAAAAGTTTTTCATTGTCCTTTTATAAAAATTTAGGGAGTGTTATTAGTCCTTTGACTTTTTTTTGAATAAACTAACATCAAGAAAGCTAGTTTATGTTTCATGGACTGCTCATTGTTGCTGTCCTCTGGATTCTGTATGATTTATCAGTATATCTGATGCCAGATGCCGATACACTCAGGTAAATTCTGGTGCCCAAGCTGTTCTTATTATTATAACTGAAACCTTATAAATTCTGAGTAGAAAATAATTTTCTCAGTGTCCTACGTACCAAGATGCCTTTTCCAGTATTCCTGGCATTTGACTCCTTTACTACACAACTTGGCTCATTTTTAATTGTCATTCTGCCATAATTTTTGTTCCATTGTAATGACTCCCGTCTGTGAGGCAGTATATAAAGTAATTTATTTGTTTTGTATTTGTGTGCTTGATTTTTTTCCTTTGTTTAAGTGCTACATTTTGCAGCTTCTACTACTGAGTTTATTCTGTGGATTTCTCAAGGTTATTTGAATTCAAATCTTATTTCCTCAGGTGCTCACCCCCTTTCCCTCTGTTGGGTCATCCAGTGTCCACAAGTGTATTCCGTTGTTCAAGACTAGTGAAATACTGAGCCAAGCCCAAGAAATATTCCTATGGCATCTCATTTACAGTTCCCCCTTTTCCTGCCAGCAAACTGTTGATAGTTACCAAATAACAGCTTTTTCAGCTAACTGAACATCAATACCATGGAGAATCACTTAAAATTCTTTCAATTCTTGCTTTAGTTCAGTTACTCTTTAAATGAACAAACCTATTTACAAATAATTACCATTAACTAAAACAAATAAAACTAATGCAACTCCTAGAAAAACAAAACCAAAACACCTTCTAGAAACAAATTACAGAGTTTGGTATTTTTGTATTTTCACTTCTATTGAAGTGAAAATTTGAATATTCTTTGAAAAATATGTGCATTAAAGTTGAGTGACTGTGGTTTAAAACCACACTAAATACTTATCAGGCACAGAGACAATTATTAGATACTGAAGGCATTGATTATATTGTATTCATACCCTAAACGGGGATATATCAACATAGCAAGTTGGCTTGGGTAGTAATAACAGCATGGAATTCACAATGAACTGCAAAAAACCAACCAACCAAAAAAAAAAAACCAACTTAGAAATATCTGAGTGCTGTGTTGTTGTAGTTGCACATAACCACACACTGCTAAAAGGTTGACACTGGCACTAAGGGGGTTCCATTACCTACACGATCCACTCACACCAGGCCCTGCAGCATAAGCCCACCTGTAAACCAGAGAGAGAACCACTGCACTTGTGCCAGGTTTGGCAGTTGTAGAGACACTGGCCTGATCCTACAGACCAAAATACTTGCTACTGCTATGCAGTCTATTTTATTCTCCTTTATTAGTTCAGTCACGCCCTTTCCAGCTGCTGCAAACTCTTTTTTTTTTTTTTTGTGTGTATGAGTTAATTTGAGTGTTTCTAACCGTTAAAATACTAACCCTGTAGCTGACAGCTGATAGTGCAGTTTGTGTATTGGCTGTTAATCCAGTTGTCTGGACTTGCTAATTAAATCCATCTGTATTGTTGCTCTTCCTAAAGTTAGGCAAGCAGGAGTGGAGTAAGTCAGCTGTAGCAATTCTGGTTTCTTTTTGCTGTGGAGGTAGCACATATTGCTATTACCAGGGTTAATGCAAGGCTTTCCTTTGAGTTTGAAATGGTGTAATGGGACAGTTACAAATGATGGATTTTTTTTTTTATCGGTTTTCAAAATGAGAAAAAAAAATAGACAAATTAACCTCTGTGGAAAAACCTGGCTTTGATTTTTATGTTCAACAGTAGAAAAATTTCTCTTTAAATATACTTGATTTTTAACTTCCATGTATAAAATGTGACTTGCAAAAAAAGCTTTACTTTGACACACAAACCAAAACTACTGTATAAATGTGTTTCTGTATTTTTTTTGTTGTTATTCCTTTGGGTAAATGCAAATATGCTTCTATGTTTTGTAGTTCATTATCTACTGAAATAACAAAGATTTGTTCAAAGAAACATGAGAAAGACCTACTTTGTTTCTTAAGGAGAAAATACCCAAAGATTTCCTCATATTTTTCATAATGATAATTTTCAAAGTTATTTAGATTTTTTCACCCTGTTTCTCATGTTTATATGAGTGCTTAGATTGATTACTTTTATTCTTATTCCATGTGATTGCACAATCCCTCTACTTTTATTAAAATGTAGTATTTGCAGATCAGTGGGAGCAGTTCAATTAAAATGGCCAACCACTAGAAAACATTCAAAGACCAGAAGAAAACAAATTTAAAAAAAAAATAGTTATTTGTCTTCTTGGTATCATTTAAATATAAAATAAAATTCAGAATAGAAGTCACATAATTGAGGAAATAGAAATGAAATTAAAATTACAAAATTACAAGTCACAAAAAATAGTCTATGAAATAAAGTTATATTATGCCAAACCATTTGAAAGCTTGCTTTTCAGGCAGATGAATAAAGACAATTCTCACTACAATCAGTGAAGAGCAGTGGGTGATTAGTGCCTCTAAAGATAACTCCTGCTGGCTAGACCAGATCCATGTTAATTGTTAGGATGAGAGAATTGAAAGGAAAGAATATTCAGAGTTGGAAGAAGAAATATTTACTCTAGAGGGCTGGACCACTCAGCCTCTGTGTATTCCATATACAGATGATTTTACTAAAGGAAACCTCACCATGAGTATTTTCTGTGTAATGTATTGTATTTTACAACATTTTTTAAAAAAGGATTTTGGAACACAGCCTGAAGTAGGGATTGGATTTTATGGAATTTGCCTTATGGAACTGGGTTTAGTTTAAATTTTCAAGCTGGGGATGTAAAAATTACTTCTTTTTGTTAGTTGAAGAAGTAGTTCAGTATGCTGGAGCTGTTCCTTAGGGAGGAAAAAGAGGCAAGTGCAGACTCCTGGCCAGAGACCAGCTGCCTGTTAAGAGTTCCAGAGCTTGTCCTGATTCACTTCTATTTGTTCTTCTCTCGCTTGTTCATTCATATCCTTTCCACTGAATCACGAAACAAGAAACTGTGAAATCTTTGGATCAGTGGATTTTGGTGTATTTTCGGATCACTAGGCATTCTGTGATTGAATGTAGTTGACAGTATTTTTAATAACATGTTTCCTTACAGTTTTTTTTCTAATGCATGCAGTAGTAGGTGGCAGATTTTGTGTGTCTAGAAACACTGAATTGAAACACTATCACTGACATTATCAACAGTTTTTCCAAAATGCTATCACTGTAGAAGAATGAATAAATTAATATTTCTATATACATTTCAGAAGGTATTTATAAACAAGTTTCACAAAATAAATATTTTAAAATCTATTTAATAAACTAAATTATGTTCCTTTACTGAATGAACAGAGTAGATCAATGTTTGTGGTGCAAACTTATTTGATTCTCATTTCTCCATGACAGTAGTCCACAGGATTTGGTCTGTTGCTAGTTGTGAAGTAATGATGGATGAGCTTGAGGCATTTTGGATTTGTCTGAATCTAAGAAATAATTCCTTGGCAATATGACAAAAAATTTGAATTTAGCATCTGAAACTGTACACACGTTCTGAACAAACAAATATACAGGTTTGATCTCATAAAATACAGAAGAAAAAAAGGGTTTTATTAGTTTTCTAAGTACTAATGAAATATATAAATCTGTAGAAAAAATTAAGGAAATATTGCACTACTAAGATAGGGTGAAAGATAGGTGAAGGAAGGAATGGATGGATGGTATTTTAAGCCCTAACATGTTTCCAAAGTCTGGTCATGTTTTCTTCTATTGTTAGTCTCTTGGACTCTGTATCAAATCTAGAAGTGGCTAAGTACCTCTGGGTATAAGGGAGACTGAAATACTGTAATACTGCTTCTGCTTCATCCAAACACAATACGTTTACAGTTGCTTTATACCCACTCCACCTTAGGGGTCTGATTCATGGGTGTGAACACCTAATGTTATAGCACGTCCTACCCATGTCTATCTATCCCTTTGTCACTTCTGAGCAGAGTAATTGCTCATGCACCAGTTATTGGATCAGTGCAAGTTGAAGCACAAATATTAGACAATCAGTGCTCTTTCACCTTACTATACGAGGCTGTAAACTGCAGCTATTAGCAACTGCCTCATAAACAGTCTTGCTCTGCCAGGTGTGGGAGTAGATAGCTATGAGAGGGCAGTAAGGTGGACAGCTGAAGCAAAGATCATTGCTAGCCGTCTCCAGGAAAGCTAGTCTTTGTTTTGTATCAGAAGCCCTCAGTTCAAACTCACACCCAGTTGGAGACCCTTGTCTGTTACTTTCTAGCTTGGCCAACTGATTTTCAGAAAATATGTATACATCATGTACACATAATAAAATGGACACAGAAAGTCTGAAAGGCAGAAAGTAACAAGTTGAGGGGATCGAGTGCTCCCTCAGTAAGT
>NW_010544203.1:1854-82630 GCF_000687285.1 Phaethon lepturus | reverse complement strand
GAGCCAGCGCGGCCGCCGGGCACGCGTTAACTCCCAGGGAGCCAACACGCGGCACGCTGCCGCGCGCGCCCGCTGCTACCAGCTCATCCTGCAGCAGCTGGTGGAGGAATCCCACCAGGCACCCGAAACGCTCCAGGCTGGAAAGCACCACTGCCGGCAGCTCTTGGTTTTGAACACAGGTTGCAGCCCGTACTTACCAGCAGGCACAATGCTGTCAGGAGCGGTGACTGCAGATGCTTCGTTGGCTTTCGCAAAGTAAACCTCCTGTTTTGACTGCAAGCTGATTGATGCTCAGTTATTTGGGGAGGAATGTTTCTAGCTACGCAGTGCGAGTTATCAGAGTTATCAGCCAATCAAGTATTTATGGCCAATTCCCTTTTCTTAGCGAGGTGTTTGGAAAGCCATCACAGTTACATCAGAGAAACGGGTTAACTGTGCTCTTCTATAAACACCTCTGTGCCAGCCTGCCAGAAACTACACACACAGAAGTCCTGTTAAAGCTTCTCTTAAAGCTGCACTCGGAAGCAATCCATCACCAGAGAGAGTGTGGTCTAAACACTGCAGCAGTAACCCAGCCTGTCTTCGGTGAAGCATTACCAGAGCATGAAGCAAAAGGCCACGTGCTCCCAGCGCCGCAAGAGGAGGGTTAGCTGCTACCGGGGCTTCCTATGGACAGGCTTTGCTGTGAGCTATCTCCAGGTGAACATCTGGGACAGCTCTTTCCTGCCTGGCCCTTGCCAGGTGTGCCGCACAGCCAGCTGCAGCATCTCTGGAGGGTGCTGATTTCACCTTGGTTTCCAGCTTTTCCAGCATGGACCATCACCTCTAATACGCTCCTGTCTTCCTGAGATCACTCAGAAACCCTGGATCCAAACCCAAATGAAACGAAGTCCCTTTAGGATGGACCAACAGGGAGAACTGCTGTAGCTGCTTGAAAAAAAACACCCCACAAAACAAAAAAAAACCCTCCCTGCTGCCTAGTCCAGACATTAGGGCAGCTTTACCACCAGCCTTCCCCCACCACTTGAGTTTAGCAACCAGTGGCACACAACGTGCAACATCCTCTCTGCCAACTTCTCCAGCTGATACCCACCCTTCTCCCTTCAACTCCATCAACAATTTCAGGGCAGATTCCTGCTTTCACAAGGAAATGTACAGCCAGCGTGGTGATATGGCAAAGGACAAACCGCTTCACAGCTTGTATCTTTGCTTTTCAGCCTGTACTGGTTGTTTACAACACTCTCCAATTTCTGTGAAGTAATACTTAACATTTTCCGAGCATGCTTGAGCCCATGGATGAAATGTATCGCTTGAGTCATCTTCCGCCTGTCGCGGCATCTGCCAGAGACCAACCACTCATGTGGTTGCCACACGTCTCCCAGAGCAGCCATTCCCCCTTCTACAGCATCTTCGACTGCTGATGCGGGGCCAAGCCCAGTGACCCAAGAAAGTCATTGCAGCCTTTAAAACCAGTGGGCTGTAACGGTGGGCGAGAGAAGCCGGCCTCAACAAGGAAAGGAGAACGCTTCAAATGCCATGGCAATGGTGTGAGGTGACAAAACACCTATTTGTTCCTCTGTTATATCACATTAAGTGTGACTGTGGCTACCCAGTTCACTTTCCTGCCCTCACTGCAGCTTGTGTTAATCCAGGGATGATTTTCTTAAGCTTTTAAGTGGCGTCCATCATACAGCATCTCCCAGCAGTACTGGAGAGACAGCTGATGCCTCGCCAAGGTCACAAGGACCAGAAAGCATCTGTATTTCAGACGCATCGGTATGCCTCAAAAGCAATCAAAAGCTGTGACCAGGCACCGAGGCATGACCACAGCTCAGTCCCTTTGCATCCAAGTCCTGTGGAGGTGCTTTGATTTTTAAAAGGCAGCCTTCACAGGAAAATCACCCTCCAAAATTCGGTGCATGAGAGTGCCAAGCCCTTAAAGTACCTCCTGCATTGTGTTCTCTGCGCTGGTGCTGAGAAGGGGGGCAAGGCAAAGAGGGGGGTGCGGGTATTGGTTTTAAAACCACTGCCAGCTCAAAACGCCCTGCTCACCTTCAACGGGGACCGAAGGATATCTGCTCTGGTTTAAACTGCTAATTGGTACCTGAAACAAAAGGCAATAGGAAATCGGTGCCAGAAAATATGAACTATACTTGCCTGTGTACTTTGCACGAGGTGTCTGAAGCACGCAACGTCAGCGCGGCACTGCGGCTGGAAAGGCGATTTCTTTTAAGCTTTCAGCTGTAGCCCCTCTCGACGTACACCAGGACAAGCAGCTCCAGCTCCAACCCACTGGCTCTCCTGACAGCTCCCCGAACGGCCCACCTCGGTACGGTGATTTGTGCCGTGCAGTAAATGCAGCTGCCGGCCATTCACTGTAGGCACTTTTACACTTCACGCACACACACACACAGACACACACTGTCTCTGACACACAGATGTCATTTTTATATTTCAGCGGACAGAAAAGTAATTCTTCAGGGTCAAGCAGAGGAAGGGTGCTGCCAGTCATGGTCTCTGCTGAAACAGGATCCTTGGATGAACATTGAAGCACACTGCGCTAAGCGCTGCATGCTGACAAATATTTGGTACTAGGAAATAAGTCATCCCATCAGTGGCTACTGCCAGTTTAAGCGGATGGCAGCATAATACATCGTGGCATTCAGCATTAAGCCAACCCTGATAAGCCACAGCAAGGCATGAGCTAGACCTGCACTTGAATCGGAGTGTTCTCACCATGCTCAAGAATATTTGCCTGTTCTTCTTTGTGGAAAATCTCAGGAGAACAAAGGATCTTTTGAGGGCAATGTTTTAAACCTAAATGCAATGCAGTATGAAAAGTCCCTTGTATAAAAGCTGAAGGAGTATATAAAACCCTCAGAGACAGACTGGTGCTGCTACTCTCATTAGTTCTAGGATATACTGTTTCTTTCCCATTCATGAATAATTTTCTGTGAAAGCTGTGTCTGAGTAAGTCCCCCTGTGCACTCAATTTCAGTAGCCCTGGAGCCAACACCCTCCCCAGGTTGCACCAGCCTGAAACACTTCAGTGCTTGCTACTCTGCACTTACTGAGATGGTTTGAAAAGCAGAACAATGTGGATTGGCTTTTTAAGGCCAGGGCTACTCTTCCAGGAGCAGCAGCCCGGGGCCACCTGCCCCACAGATGGATCTCTCTAACCCACTGGGGTTTTCTGGTCCAGGACTATGTGTCAACCCTGGTGCCAGCTGACAGCCGGCACGCTGGTTGGGACCGACAGCCTCAATCAACACACGCGAACACCCTTCTCCCAGGGGCTGTCCCATCTGTGTAGGGCTGCCTGGAGTTGAGGTCTCTGCCTGAGAATTGCACTTCCCACCAGCCTTGCTCAAGCTTGGTCCTTAGAGAAGCCACTGGGTCCACGCAGAGGAAAGGCTGTCTGAAACTTGGCCCATATTAAATGAGCTTGTATACTCCTGGTCTACCAGCAACGCTGCATTCAACTGGGTGAAACCAGGGCAAACCAGCCCTCCACCTGTGGCTCTCCACTGATGTTTGCACTGCCACTGGCTCCTGCACAAACTGCATGAGCGCCAGTACGGGTGGTGCAGATGAGCATAAGAAGTTCACTTGGTGCAGCAGAAACCAGGAGACCTGAATCTTGTCCGCCCACTCCCACCTGCACACTGTCTCCCTGCAGAGCAGCGACCGTACCGATGCCTGCAAAGAGGTCCTTAAAGGTTCCTCACGTTTGGCGGCTCAGTGAGCCAAGAGCAGCTGGTAATCAGTGACACCGTCAAGCTGGGGTAGTAGACAGAAATCCTGAGGAATTTAGTAGACAGACTGAGGAAAGCTCATAGCAATTCACAAATGAAAAACAACCTGTTTTTTTTTTAAATTTATTTATTCCTGAAAGTGTACAACTAGAATATAAAAATAATCCTTGGTGAAAGCAAAACAGAAAAGGGTAGGAAATGAATGCCAAGTGAAAAACATTTGCATGTTCATGGGGAAGAAGCCTGCAGAGACAGAGCCTGGAGAGTCCTCAAGCTTGGAACTTAAGGTCATATTTCTATTTTACAGAAATTTCCTATAGCAGATCCATAAGTTATCTCACTGTGACTCATAACTCGGTGGAATGGGTTTCTAGTTTGTTCTCTTTGAGAACCCAATTACTTCAAGTGCATCACACCAGTAAATGAAATCAGTGTGCTGCTTTATTTATTATTAGGCATTTGTTTTTCCTTATGGTGACTGCATTATAGCTGCCACAAATATGCAAATTAAAACAGCACACTGTCTTGAACATTTCCACTCAGATCTAAGCCTTGGTACTTTCCATGTTCTCCAATACCTGGATTTTTTCTGACTAACGAACTTCCATTTGCTTGAAAATATTGAATGCAATTAGTACTTCAACATGCAGCCTCAAAGTATGCCATGCCTAGCAGCTGAGCACTGTAAAAGAGCCCAGTGCTTGGCAGAAGAACTAGAAATTTGAAAGATAAAAGGGAGATTTACACACACTCCCACCAAGGCCTGCTGCAGAATTTAATTGGCCAGGTTAGCAGTAAAGGGGCTGCAGAGCGAACCAGCAAGATTACGGCCCCAGTGCAAGCCACAAAGCAGTAACAAGTCATGATTCCCAGGATTAAAAATTAGAAATTACGTTTGGTTCCTCACCTCGCGCTCCCCCATGCCAAGCTGCACAATGTGTTCTGATCGAGTCAGTCTAGACATTCCTTTGCTCTTCTCAGGCCAGCTTTATCTCTTCAAGGGGAGACACAAATCACTCCATCCAACCCTGCCGCAATTTCATCCAGCCTCTGCCTGCACTCTTCCTGCAGCTGCTTCAGCTCTCTCTCCAGGCTGGCCTCTCTCATCTGCAGTTCTCTGATCACCTCTGTAGCACTGACAGCTGAAACAGCCTCCTTGGACGCAGACCTACCGAAGCCCATTTTGCTGGCAGGATGTTTGCTTCTAAAAACCAGTCTGCACGAACCGTGCATTTTTTTTTGGAGGGAGGCACAAAGGTGTGTAAGATCTAGCAGTTTTAGTTCAACATCTTCCTGTATCTTTCTAGCAGTGGTGGAGAAACCCTCTGCCTGTAGTTGTTCCTCTCTTGTTTTTACCTGTAGAGAAAAGACAAAAAAAGGGAAAAAAACCCAAGAGTTTGGTAGATGTCTGTGAAAAAATCCTCATGCCAGGAAACAACACAAAATGTCATGTTTGGACTAGGATGTACCAAAGAGAAGAGAGCCAACTGTGAGGGTAGACCTAAGCACGTGGCAGTGAAAACTAAATTAAGCTACCCCGTGCTTTCTATCAGGTAGCAGCTCAGGTGACCAAAAAGCTGCCTGTAGTAATTTGTTTGCAGATTCACAGCCTACCAGCCCCTCCACTGATGACTAACACACAATGCATGCTTCCCTCTCACCGAGGAGCAGGTGGTTTGACTTCAGAGCAAAACACAAGGAGCAAAAAGGGGAGACTCAGCAGAGTGACCTTCATCACTGTCGTGCTTTAAGCCACCACGTTGTCCTAACTGATTAATTGCCTCATGACTAACAGTATTAATTCCGTATTCATTCCATTTGCAAATGCTTTCTGTACTTGGCAATGCTAAAAAGTAGGGATGACAACTGTAAGGTAGAAATTCCTCAATTCTCAATTCTCATTATGGAATAACAAATAGGAAAAGGAAAATAATGGAGCAGAGACAAAAAAGTAGAGGCTAAGACCAAAATGAACACCAGGCAGCACACTTTCACTGACGATAGGCCCAATAAAACAAAGGTTTTCTTGTGACAGAATCACAGTCTGGATGATAAAAGCAATTGTATATACTGGGATTTCTCCAAAGCATTTGATTTAATGTTCTCTAACAATTTGATTTGAAGAACTTGCAAAATGGTAATTGCCTTGCCAATTTTACTAGTGAATTAAACATGAATTTAGTGACTCATCTCAAAATGTAGTTGTCAGTGGGGAAACAACCATAAGAAGAGGTACCCTGCCACAGCCTTCACGGAAACAGTTCTTGGTCCTACAGCATTTTTCTGCTTCTGCTACAGCAACAAGCTGCCAGATCAACTCAGCCAAAAACCAGCAAAGTTTCAGAAAAGCGATGCAGCCTCTGCAACCTGCACAAATCCCAGAGCTCTCCTGGAACTTGTGTGCAGTTCTGCAGTTCATGCTTCAAAAAAAAAAACCACAGGGAAACAGAGAGTAGGATTCAAAGGCAGGTCACAGCCGAGAAACAAGCCGTATAGTATGAAACTTCAAGAGCTCAAACTATTCCATTCATGGACACAGATATATAATTTGGTTTAGATCCTAGAAGGTGGAAAAGTGGTGACAGACTAGACTTTGCTGACAAAGCTGTAAGAAGATCAAATGGATGAAAATTTGAGTTAGATATTCAGCGTCAGAGTACGACATTGTTTCCTATTGTGAGGATAATGAACCATGAAATGCTTCATTGCAGCTCCTGCAATGAATCCTTTGGCCAAAGATCAGCTCAGGTCAAGCTCAGTGCTAATGATACCCCCTTCCAGCCTTGAAACTGCTCTGCAACGCCTCCCTTCCCTGCCCACGGGTGAAGCTGAACAACTCCTTGGGGTTTTAAATCTGCAGATCTGCATTAAGTTACTGGTATCTCACATACTAAGGTTTTGAAAAGTTCCCTGTAAAGTCAGGGATATTTTGGCATCTCTCTGAAGCACCAGAGATCAGTCAGAACTCAAAGCAGCACCAGCTGCAAGGACAAGAGTCCTAAGCCCCCCCCACCTTTGCCACTGTCAAGCTACAGCTGCTCAGCATCAAACCAGCTGCCGTATCTGGAGGAAAAAAAATGTTTCTTCCGTAGATCAGTAGGGAGGGTTTCACTACTGAAACAAATTCAGAAGCTTATGACATAGAGGGGATCAGGTTATGTTCTCTTATGGTGCAAAACACTGCAGGCATAAGGGCTGCAGTTACAGTTAAATTTCGCCACTGACACCAACTCTACCAGGGCTTCACTCACTTAGCCCATGTCTTTCATCAGAGTATCTTCATGAGTTTTGCAGGCAAGTAATTAATCCTCTCCATAGTCTCCTGATGCGTTATTCTCCCTCCCCTGTCCCCGCTCAAAAAAGATTAAGAAAATCAATCAAATCAGAAAAGGAGTAAATTTCTCTGACTTTTTCCTAACATGTTAAAGGCTTTATTGATGCAGAACCACCTGTTAAAGGAGACCTCTGTTAATTAAGGCATTTGAATAGAGGGTTGAAGTCAAGAGAAGTCTATCTTTGCCCTTGGTCCAAGAACCAAGGGTCCTTCTTCATCATAATCCCCAAGGAATCCCAGGACATCTCTTGCTGTTGGCTAAAAGAGTATCTGAGGTCCAGTTCTCTAACATCACTTTAGAAGAAACAAAACTGAAACAATAAATTCAATGTTATCTGGTCTCCTCACTGCCAATGAATAAATGGAAAATGATGTTTGCACAAAATGGATTCAACAATGGAATCCAGGATGGGAAAAATTTCCCATTACTTACAAAGAACAAAATCACTCGGCAAACAGAGCCCACAAAATGTTATTTATTTTTTGCATTAAACTCAGGCAGAATACTAGTAGGGCTGTATAAAAGCATTCCTAATGAAACATAGGTTTTCATACTCTCGACCAGCTAAAATTGGAGAATTTTATTATCCATTTTGCAAGGCACATGATGGAAGAGCATGCTCCTCTCAGCACTAAGTGCATTGAGTTCTAACTCATAGCAAGCAGGAATAGGAATTACTATACTGAGGCAGGAGCAGATGTAAAGACAACAGCCTTACAGTTAGGCAGTCAGGGAAGCAGAAGTATAACAAATTCTGACACCTGAGTATCAGAAGGGCACTGCAGATGTTATCTTCTGGAAAGAGGACCAATATTTCCTGTGACAGCATTAGATAAATTTAACAGGAGAAATTTCCAAAATAATGAATATGAAATAAGAGAACACGTTTAGCAAAGCTCTATTTATGCTGTATCAGCACAATCTAGAGTTGGAATGCTAACTCGAGTTCTTTTTTGCACTGTTCTTCCGGGTAAGCTCTGCAACCATACGTATGTCCGCAAATACTCTTGTTGCTGTTTGTAGATTTCTATAGCTAAAAATCTCTGAGGTTGCCTTCAAGTAAATTCTTTACTCTTCACATCCTGAATGCTTGTGAAATACTCAATAACCTCCTCCTCTATGGTTAATTGATGCTCTTTAACAGCTTGCTATCTCCCATTAGTCAGCACACAATGATTACTCTACACTGCAAAACAATCTCAGCAGACCACTTTGTATTAAACAAACATATTGTAAAAGATTAAGAGCCTCAGCAATTTGTGCCTGCCCGTCCCTATCCCACAGCTATGCCTTTCAGTCTCAATCTACCAGCTGGAAGCTGAATTCCCAATTAGGTATGTAGTGCTATCTGACAACTGCTGCACATCCTCTCTGAATAAATACAACAACATGATAATCATCGTTTCCACTTCTACAGAACCAACTTCATCCCACAGGACCCGGTGCATTTTGAGAAAAGCCGTGTCAAACGTAGAGGGAATCAGCTGATGAGGAATCAGCATCTTCAAACTGACGCACATCCCACTCTGGGGCGAGTACTAACCTGGTTAGCTGTTCACAGCAGCACCACAGAGCAGTCACTCACAGACACGGTAACTGAGCCCACGAAGTGTGCCGTCCCTCTGCGCATTCCAGGGTCATCATACAGATTTCACAGTCCCAAAACCAAGTCCCGTAAGCTAGCAGGAACCTCCCATGGCACCAAGTGTCCTCACCAGCCCTACGATGGCTGCAGATGGACAGATGCCATGAATGTACACCAAGGCAAGTACTCCTGATAGGTTCCTTCTAGCCCTTTGCCTCACCATGTCAGTGACCACTGTCTGGGACAGGATAGTGGCCAAACTGCCCTGAGGGCTCATAGGTGGTTTCCTTTGAAATAACTTAAATCTTCCAAAAGGCCACCATAGGTTTTCAAAAGGTATTAAAAACTAAAAGCTAAAAGGAAAACTATTATAATTTTCATATTCTAAGGAGAAGCCAGCAAGCTAGGGTAGTTGCAGATAGGAGTATTGCATTTTAGATCACAGACTGAAAAGGGACTGAAGTAACAGACTGCCTGTGCTGCCCCTCCCAAGCCTGGCACCGTGCAAAGGGTTACGGTGTGCACAGACGCTGCTGCCAGATTCACACGCGGCAATATGCAAAGGAATAAGCACTAGAACAAAATAGATCTCCTCAACATCAGCTGGAGGGTGGGCAGAGACAGGTGGCCTCTAGTTCCTGATGTGGTGAAATTAAGCCAGGCAGGACATCCATCAGGTGTGGAAAGGATTTCCCATCTCCCCAGGGATAGCGCCATGACTGATGCTGTTTCCAAAACTGTTCAGGCTGAGGTCTGATTGAGGAAAATGGCCAAGCCAAAACAGAAAAGGGTGGGCCCAGTCCAGAGTTGGAAAGGGGCAGTGAGGGGAGGCACATCCAAAAAACAGGCTGAGCAGGCAGCTCAGTCCCCGCCGTGGTGTATTAACTTAGGCACTGATGCACAGGAGAGACTTGAAGCCTGCAAACACCTACACACACAATTAACTTCCCCGGCACTTCCTCATCCCTACCTCCTCCGAAATGTCTTCCAGCCTAAGATACTGTCCTTTTCATTCAGACAGCTATCCCAGCTATTGTTAGTCCTGGGAATCTTCTAGCTTTGAATAAAATTTTACAGGGATGAGTTCAGTGGGCAAATCATGGAAAAGGTAATGTGTCACACATTTTAAATAAGCTGCCTTCCAGTTTCTTTGCATGCTCCACTGTTTTGAGGCCAGAACAGTAACATCCAGATTCACCTCCTCTGGAGGCATTTTAATTTGTCATGTGGACAGTCCCAATCTTTCAGTTGTGGAGGTCTACTTCTGTCAACTGCTTAGAAAACCTACACATTTGATCTCTCCTCGAAGAGGAGACCTTCCAGCCTGTTCTGATTTAACCCAGCAGGCAGCCAAACACCATACAGCCGTTCGCTGACTGCCCCCACAGTGGGATGGGGGAGAGAATAGTGGGGGGAAAAAAAAAAGACAGAAAAGGAAGGTAAAATAATAATAATAATAATGATGAAAGAATATACAAAATAAGTGATGCACAATGCAGTTATTCACCACCCGCTGACTGATATCCAGCCAGTCCCCGAGCAGTGGCCGTCACCCCTCAGCCAACTCCTCTCAATTTTATTGTTCAGCGTAACATCATAATATCCCTCGGGCCAGTTTGGGTCAGCTGTCCTGGCTGTGCCCCCTCCCACCTCCCTGTGCCCCCCAGCCTCCCCACCGCCAGGGCAGTATGAGAAGCTGAAAAGTCCCTGACGTAGTGTAAGCACTGCTCAGCAGCAACTAAACCAGTAGTGTGTTATCAACATTATTCTCATCCTAAATCCAAACGCAGCACTGTACCAGCTGCTAGGAAAACAATTAACTCTATCCCAGCCAAAACCAGGACACAGCCCTTTACAATTACTGCTGTGGTTTCCTCAGCTCCCCCACATTTGCCTGCATCTTGCTGGTAATGAGCTTCCCAGAGCTGTGTGTCTCATTCCATATGCGTCAGAAACATCCCTGAGAGGCTGATCTGTCTCAGAGTTTTAACAGCTCCCTAATGAAAAATGCAATAAAAATGATGCACATAATGGTTCTTTTTCTGCTGAAAAGCAAGCTGGATGTGAATTTACTCGGAGAGAATTTTACCGACAGGCAAGACATCCCAAAGAGATGCTAAGAGATCTAGATAACCACATCACATTATTTAAATGATTTTCAGTAATGACCTAACAAAAGTGACAATCTAATGCTGGAAGTCAACATTTTAGCTCATTAAAACTTCACATGGCAACCTGAAAGCCTCAGAAAGCAAACGAACGCTCTGCCTCTCAGTTACATACTTGAACGAAGCTGCTAGCTAGAGATGAAGTTTAAAATGCAACAGCAATGAAAGGTCCAAACATCTATTTCGATGAGGGAGGGGAAGGGAGGCATAGAAGCATTCCCATTTTATGATCATGTTGTTGCCAGCTTCGAGGAAGGAACAGCAAACCCAATTGTTGGCGCTCCTTTTGAAGTGGATGATAAAGACCAGAATCGGGTCATTATTTTTAAACTGCAATCTCTTGAAATCATTCTAGGAGTTTTGCAGAAATGGCTATAACAACAGTATTGTTCAAAAAAACAAACAAATTGCATGAGTGTAGAAATGGCACATTTTCTGCCTCCAGTCCTATCTGTCCACTCATTCTCTCTCATATTTCTCTTACAAATAGGGAGAAGATCCCATATGCATACAGCATGAAATACAAATTATTCTTGCCATTCTGTACAGATACTACAAACTGCAATGCCTGCCTTTGCCAGAAAACACAGTGTAACCTGCTTCTTTGTGCTCCAAGTCAAAGGAACAAACAGGAAAATCTCAGATCTTGTCTTTTCAGGTTGGAGAGTGAAAGGAAATTAGGAAATATGTATGGATGCAATATCCAAGCCACTAAGTCATACTGCCTTTGCTGTCAGGGCATAATCACCCAACACCTTTCATAAACTCATCTAGTTCCTCTGAAAACACCAAACAGGATTTCACTTGCAGAATTTTTTATCCCTAAAGAAAGCTCCTTTCCAAGCTTTATTTTAAAGCTATCACAGCTAAGATGGGCCCCTGTACCTGGGGAGTTAAAAAGGGTGAAGTGAAATGTTACACGCTTAGAGATATATGATTAATGAGGGGCCAGACTACAGAAATAGAAAAGACCTGCCAGGCCAGCCAGTGCACTCACCTGCCTGGCTCCGAACAGCTCCCCAGCACATCACAATATCCCAAGCGTTCCCCTGGCTAGAAGAGCTGCCCACAGCTCTCAGTCTCCATGTATACTGAGCAGACTCTCATTCAACAGACAAGCATCAATTATAGATAAAGATCTATAAGTAAAAAATGAAAGTGGGATAAGCACGGAGATACTGGCATCACTCAGAGGCTGCCGGCATGGACGCCACGCAGAAATCCCGGCAGCTGAGCCCTGGAAACCAGGCGTGGCACATTAAGGCTAGTTTAGGAGTTTATTTCCAGACTGGAATCCAGATCAGTCATGGGGCTGAACCTTGCAAAAACTTGTCTTTAATCAGTACAAGCCTGAATAACACTTTATAAATGATCATTATTTATACCTTTTGCTGTCTTACAGTTTACATCTAGTGTTTATTTCACCACCACCCCCTCCCACCCCCTGAGAAAAACCTTGCAGAACTACAATCCCAGATGCCGGTCTATCTGGGAAACAGAAAACAGGATAGAGAAGGATTTACAGACCACTTTTAAGAAAGTCCTCCTTGTCAGCACTGAAAAAACAGCACCAAGTACAAAAGGAAAGAGAGCAAAAGGAAATAATAAGCAAAAGTATCAATAACAATGAAGGGGGAAGAGCAGAGTCCACTAAAGCATAGCAGAAAGATCTGTAAGTATTAAAAGTGGAATATAATAAAAATAGTCCCAGGGATCCCACAATTCCCACCCACAACCTCTTTGTGCTCCTACACAAGAATTTCCTGGCTATACAATAGGTATTCTGCACCTTACCGCACACAGAGCATCGCTGAAAAACATGCACCATGGTCTGTCTGTGAAAGAAGATGCGCAAGCAGAGTTCGTCTCAAACATCCTCAGAGATAGCAAGAACTGAACAAGCCAACACCATGTTTGTCACTGTTTTCTATACAGGACAGTTATGAATAACCCAAGTGTTTTGTGTGCTTGTGTGTCCCCAAAGGCATAAAAATAAAACCTTTTTCACGCATAAGCAGGGTGAGGGCTTCACACTTCTTGAACAATAAACAAATAATAATTTGGCTAGGAGGCCAGTTCCTTTTAACAAAAATGTTTGCTTTTTTTTTTTTTTGGAACCACCACAGTTAAGCATGTGACAAATGCTTTCCTTTCTTAGCTGTAGACAGTGACCCATTCAGCCTCAGAGAAGCAGAGAAAGGCATCATTTCAAGGGATGCTGTGAATGCGTAAGTGATGGAAAATGAAATCCTGCAGCTCCTACTTCGGGGAAAAATTACAGATCCAGGGGGACGGGACCTTGCAGACCCTATGAAGTTCAAACATTTGCTGAACAGTGACTTCCAAGAAAACCAGACCCCCAACCTTCAGAAAAACATCTAAAGTCATTTGCAGCTTATAAAAAAAAAACCCAACCATGAGTTAAAGCACAAGCAGTAACTGCAATCAGCTGTTCTGGAAACACTACAACACTGAGTAAGCAGGTGTTTACTATTAAAAACACCCTTACTCTAATTTCAAATTCATGTCTTACAGTAGCTTGCCCAAATGTAATTTCAAATCTCTAAGAAAGTCATAGAATTAGTACTGCAGCTCTATAAAACTTGTCTCATCGAATCAAGCTTCTTTGCTGTAAGCTTTCAAGGTTTTTAATTTTCTGCAGCAATTTCTACACACTGAAGAGTAACCAGTTAAAAACGCTGGAAACCACCATTTTCTATTTTAATAGCTGAACACTTCCCACACTGTCCTGCCTAAATGATGTTTCTTTCTTCTTGTGAGATCCTTGATTGTACACAAAGAGACTCGATGTTCTTCTGAAATAGCCCATTTAATACCAATGCTCATGCATTTATGAATTTAAAGTCACAATAAACCATTTGATTAGTCTAACCTACCACAAAGCACAGGCTCCAGTATCTCACCTAGTAATTTCTGCAATGTTCTACTACATTTTGGTAAGCTACAAGGTCTCTTCTAGAAGCATATACTTTTGGTTTTTAAACACAGGCTCCAGCAGATCAAGAAACTACCCTATCACTGTGTTATCTCAGCAGTGAAATACATTTATGGTTAAAAATATGCCCCTTTTCAGCGAGTTCTGCCTCAGCCACTGGGTCGTCTTATACCATCTTTCATCCAAAGTCCTATACCCTCAAAACTCCACTTCTGTCCAAGAACTTGGAGAACATGATCCAGCTATAACTTTGCCTTGGTTAAATTACACTTTCCTCACCTCTCAAAAAGACAGACCAAATAATTCCTTTATTACCCCCTCCTTTAATCCTTTCCAACCTTTCAACCGTTTTCCAATTGTGATGGTGGTATAAGTGGGGCCAACACGTTTCATTAAGCTCTGAATTGTGTTCTGTAACGTATCTGTCATTTAACGACCAGCAGCAGATAGCAACACTTAGTTGCCAATAACCCAACACCTTTTCCATGACCCGTTACCATTACCTTCTATTCCATAAGGCCATGAATCTATTCCATAAGGCCATGAAATGGAAAGGTTTGCACATATCCAAAACCTGATGCTGTAAGGCAGATCAAACTGGTTAGAGGTACGTGCATGGGTATTTCTTATAAAACCCAAACCCCAGCAACAGTAAGAAACGTGATTTCTTTTGGCTTAACAATAATGATAACAGCTAAAGCAAAATTTCACCTTAATATAATCACTAATTTCTAACACTCCTTATTAGTTCAGCAAGAGGAAAAATCTTGGGCCTTTCGAATTGGTGGCGAATAAATGAAAGGGGTGATCCCAAAGTAATATTAATGGGGGCATTATTTGTACCATAAACTGTGAAGACATTTTAGAAGGGTTGTAAAGCTGAGCTATAGCAACTCACAGAAGATGTAATTGTACAAGCAGCTGCATTCCAAATTTTGCCCGGATTTGCAATTTCCTGCAATTAGAGAGGAATGCACGCATCTCCATCTTCTGCATTTTAAGCAAGACATTCACTATTCAAATGCTAGCTCCCAGCAAGCATTGTCATTCCAAAACAAACTGACAGGGAAGCCACAGAGAGGCAATGTACCTATTTTATCTAGGAATAGAAGGCCATCTTTTAATGGGGAGAAGAGTCCTCCGAGGAGAAACTAAAATATAGTTTTAATACCAGGAGCTCACATAACTGCATCCAACGAGAACAGCTACCATGGTTTGGCATGGCACTGCTGCTGTGTGCCTTTTTTTTTTTTAATTATACACTGAATACTGTAAAGCACTTTGTAAGCCTTCAGAACAGCATCCATGCTGTTCTCCAGTGCTTTTGGGTAGTGAGGAAGCACAGTACTGGCAAGTTAGAAGTTAATTAAAGCATTTGAATGAGATAATTTCATAAAGAGAAGTGACCTCATTTTGTCTGAATGGATACCTTATTTTTGTTGGTTTCGTTTGGTTTGTTTGTTTGTTTTGCTTGGGGGGGCAGAGGGGAGAGGTTGCTTTGGGGTTTTTTTAAGATAATCAAATGGGTCTGTATTTAGACTTAGGTATCTAAATATCACATTGATAGGAGTCAGAAAAGTCAGTTTAGCTTAAGATAAAGGAAAAGCATAATGGATTAAGAAAATATGAAAAGAACATCAGTAAGATTTTTCAGGGTCTTTACCAGTGTCATGGTTTAGCCCCAGCTGGCAACTAAGCACCACGCAGCCGCTCACTCACTCCCCCTCCCGCAGTGGGACAGGGGAGAGAATTAGAAAAAAACTCGTGGGTTGAGATAATCAGGGTTTAATAGGACACAAAGAGAGAAAGAAATAACAATGATAACAACAATAATAATACCAACAAAGGAATGTACAAGAACTAGTGATGATGCCCAATACAGCAATTGCTCACCACCCGGCGATTGATAGCCCATCCCCGAGCAGCGATTCCCACCTGCCGGTCAACTCCAGTTTATGTACTGGGCATGACGTCGTATGGTAGGGAATATCCCTTTGGCCAGCCTGGGTCACTGTCCTGGCTGTGTCCCCTCCCAGCTCCCCGTGCGTCCCCAGCCTCCTTGCTAGCAGGCCAGCCCAAGAAGCTGGACTGTCCTTGACTGCTCAGCAACAACCCAAAACATCAGCACATTATCAACAGTTTCTCATCCCGAATCCAAAACACAGCCTCACACTAGCTTCTGTGAAGAAAACCAGCTCTATCCTGGCTGAAACCAGGACAACCAGAAAAACGCAAAGTATACCTCCAAATACCAATACAAAACACAAAAGCACATGAGCGATAAGAGCATCATCTGTTTGCTGAGTCTACAAATACCTACCACACAGGAAAAGCAAAAAGGAAATTAATACTCTTAGGCCTAAAAGCAACCAAACTCTGTGACTGCCGTGCAGGGAGCTTCTGTGAGCAAGCTTGCTTACAGTAAGGGCTTCACCCAGCTCTCCTCCTGCGATGGAGATGCAATGGATCCCTTGAAGAGATGCACAAAGAGGCAGTTGCTTCAAGGACAGCCTTTGGGTTGGATTGTTAAAGGACACACCTGAGGCAAAGAGCCCAGAAAAAAAGTAGCTATGCTGAAAGCCCCATGAGAGACATCCCTCTTCCACAAAGCTACAAAAAAGTTTCCTGTTGTATGGATATTTTCTGAACTCTCTGTTCCAGAGTTTCTGGCATGAGTAGTTTGCTTTTGCAGTGGTTATCGTTGGAGGAGAACAACTGAACTCAAAAAAGAAAAAAAATGCGGGTAAAAAAATGTAATGTGATTATTCTATTACAGCAACTCTGTGGGCAGAACCAGCCAGGGACCAATCTTAAAACAACAAATGGTCTTTAAAGAAATCAGCAATTTCTGCATCAGCTCTGTTCAGCCTAAGAGGACGCCAGCAACGCCAGCACAAGCATACAACAAGATGGCCAGAATCACTGTGCTCTGGAGCCAGGAGCTCATCTAAATCTCTTCAGCTACTTCCCAAGAAGATCTGCAAGCCCACCACCTGGTTATGGTCTCAATGCTCTTGGGAAGGTGGGACAGCTTCAGGCAGGAGCATCAAACTTGCACATTCTTTACCACCGACTACAAGGAGACACAGCTCAGACTTCCGAAAGTTCCATATGCCACACAATTTTGAATGTGCACCACAGGGAATAAGAGATAAGCATCTATTTCTTTCTCCAAATTATAAATCTTCATCATTTTACAGTAATAAGAAAAAAAATCCATTCTAATAGCTTGGCCTTTTATAATGCCTTTTATAACTCCAGTTTTATCTCTAGACTTTGAAAAATCCTTGAATTCAATTAGAAGATCACACAAATTAATGTAGTAATAGGCACATACTGAAAATATATGATATGAAAACCAGAGTACATCAGTCTAAGTAACTTAGACACTTGCAAAAAGGCTGCAGTGCTACTTTGGAAAAGACCCTGACAACTACAAATTAGAAAAGAAGGCAACAGACAAGTATTGCTTCGTATAATAAATTGCTCAGTTATTTTTCAATTTGTTCTTCCAAACTTTTATCTTGGGCAGCAGAGACAAACACTGATGATATATCATCTCAGATCTAAAAGGCTTGGAGGGCCCCACTTCGTTTTAAGCAGGGGTTTATTGCTGTGCAACATGAAAGTAGCCACTAGAAACAGTCTTGCTTGTAACTTGCACTTCACTATATTATCCTGCTGTGGGAGAACAGGATGTGAAACAAATTCAAGCAATGTAGTCCCTGTATATAGAGCCAAAAAGAGGAATGTTTATACAAACCACTCCTAAGTACACAGAAAGGTATTACCACCTAGTCTTTCAGATTTTCAGAAAAGGGTCTTTCTTATGCAAAAGTTACAAGGGGAAAAAATTAATGCTTTTAGGGAGTTCCTTCACTCCCAAACAAGAAACGTTTCATTCCGAAAACACTCCCTTGTCTCCTCCAGCAGCTTTGCATGATCGCTGCAGAACCTCCATCAGCACCTAGCTCTGCAGCTCTCCTCTGCTTTTGGGGTAGGCAGGAACAGTGCATCCAGGGCAGCAAAGGTCCCTCCAGCAACCCAGCCTAACCGCAACGATGGCATGAGGCAAATGAACTTTAACTCCCTTGTGGAGATTTGTCTACATCAAACATTTTCAGAGTTTCAGTGGAAAAGCAGACATTTCCTAAAGCCACTAACCTTAAAAGCCAGTTAGCAGTTTCTCTTACTAGCTCGGTTTTGCTGGTGAACAGCAGCTGTAGGTGAATGTGAAGCTGCTTAAACGGCCATCGTGACTCTCACGGCAGTCAGCGGCAGCCCTACGGCTAGCCTGCAAAGGGAAAAACCAAATAGCTCGCAGGGTCTTGAGAGAGCTAATAAGATGAAGAGTTAAAAAGTAGTGAGTTCTGAGCTCAGAAGTGTACTAAAGCTTTATTTAGATGCATTTCTGGCTGGGAAGAAGCAGCTGTGACAATATTAAATTACAGATTTATGTCAGCTCTTCTACAAACGTAAGGGACAGAGACACAGGAATGAGTTGGATACTTTTTTTCTCTTATGATCAAGTACCCTCAATTTCATGGCAGACGGCTGAGAGAGCGAGGCCAAGGTTTTAAGAAAAAAAGAAACTTAAAAGTTAAGCTTTGAATGCAGGAATGCAAACAGTCCTTCCAAAAGCACTTCTATTAACTCACCTAAAAAGCAAGCAGTACTGCAAAGTATGCAACGCTTGTAACTCCTGCTGGCAGAGGAGGAACCCATCCCGATGGTCTGCCCGAGCTGTAAAGCAAGGCAGAATCCTCCTAGAAGTTACTGTCCCCAAAATCACTCTCAAAGGTTCAGTAAAACACACTAATACTGTTTCAGGTAGAGCTGCTCTAAAATACAGCCACTGGCTATGGTGTTTAATACAGCCTCTGTCAGCCTGAATTAGCCACATCCCCAGGATACTGCCCTTGTGGAGGACAACATTTGTTGCAGGCTCATCACTTACAGGAGTCTTGAAATCCAGCAACCCTGTGGTCACAGGTACCTCAAATCCCACCCATCAGCCTCCAAACTTTCCACATTCAACAGATAAAGGTGGTACTGGAACCTGCAATCTTCCATACCTTGCGCATCTGAGCCCTACAGGCATTCCTAGTCTTTGTCCATGTTTTATTGTGTGTTTTAAGTGTAGTACTTATGTTCTCACAGTTATATCTTAAAAATGCACTAAAACATTTACAGTGGCTACAAAACACGTTCTCTCATTTGAATGGTTTTTTTTTTACAGTTTATTGTTAAATAAAGCTCATCTAAAATTTATTGGAGTATAATTCTTCAGCTGCATTTACTACATGTTTCATTGCCTTGGTCGGTATCCAACATCTTAGCAAATAATGCGAGTAAAATATTAACATTGGTTATTGATTATACTTTAACTGATCGTGTCACCTGAGCAAATGTTCTGCATTTTGGCAAAGGAAAGGCAAACAGCATCTTTTGGGAAGCAAAAACAACTTTCACCCATGTTTACTTCAAACCTCAGAGGTCTACACACAAAACAGGAGACAGCACTCCAGTTTTCAATGTTTCTCTCTTCCCCAAGGAGCTGGAGTCTTTTGGAATATATAAGCCCCATGAAAACTGTCAGTCTGGGTAATTTATTTCCAGTTACAGTTTTTGTGTGTTTGAAATCAGTTTGCTGATTTAGCAACTGGTACATAGAGACTCTCTGCCTCTCACACTTCAGCATTCATTCAGCAATCTGCACAGCAAGTTACATCTGCAGACAAAGAATCAATACTTATCTTTTTCATCTCTTTGTATGTTGCAAGCTTAACATTGACTATTCAAGTCTGACCACCTTGCCTGAGTTCTCAGAAGTGAGCAAGATTCTTTCAAAAATCTCCCAGCTCTGCTTATCTGCAGTAACTTTCTGTGTGCATGCCAGCCTTAAACCAGGCTAACTAAGCGGCTTCAGGTCTAATGCAAATGTTAGATCCTGCTGTTAAGAAGAGAACCAATGCACAGAGATGGCTTCATTCCTCCCTCCAACACAAGAGAGAGCACACTGCCCTCCAGGAACAATCACTTGGATCTCCACTGCAGTCTCCACGGGCACTTCCCAAAAACAAGCAGCCTCAGATCTCCTGCTAGGAATATTGATAAGTGACAAATAAACCAATGCAAGAAAATACATGAGCAAAAAGTGAATACAAACATTAGGATCTTACTTCCTACCGTTTACAGCAGCTCCATGCTTTCTAATAACCTCAATCTGCTAATACCATGGCAATTTCATCAGCAGCAAATTTAATCCTACATTTAACTAAATAAGAACTACACATAAACGCCATTAGCCTTGTCCCTTCTTGCCATCCTCCTGTCCGTGTCCTCCATTGCTCCCTTTGATGGATGTTTCTGTTGATGTTTCTGGGTTTCCTCCTCCTACCCAGGCATCTGGGCCCAGCCAACCATACACTTCCAAAAGCTGCTCTTGTGGCCTTGCTAGATTTCTCTTTGCGTTAAAAACTCCACTGACAGCTGCTCAGTGCCCCAGATGGAGGTTTGCAAATACAAAGCAGAACACAGAAATGCTCTGGGACCGGGGAAGGGAATGTGCTGACTGAGGATATAATGTCAGCACTGAACCATCCCCTACTACTGCTCCACTCCCTGCACCCCAGACAGCCTGGATAATGACTCGCTACACCAACATCCTCATATTAGCAGAAAGCCCAGAGAACTAGAATAAACAGCAGAAATAGCAAAGATAAAATCTGAACATGTTTGCTTTAAAAAAAAAAGATATTTTGACAAGCCTTCAGAGAGTTCTTCAGCAAGAGCTCAGCTGTCCCTTTGCCACAAGCCCCGAGTTTAGGGCAGCAGAAACATAAACCAGCCTCACATCGGTGAAGGAGGGAACACGGCAGACCAGGAGCCAGTCCACTCACACAGTGGATAAAATAATGAGACTTCGTATTTCCCTCATCCGCATACATACAATGCATGTGCCTTTATTTTCAGACAGATTACCCGCACACGCAGCACAGCCACCAAGCACTGGCAGTGGCTACTACAGTACACACAGCCCCTCATCCCCACCTCTGATTCATTGTGAGGCTTAGAGAAAAACTTTGGAAGTGTGCTTGTTTGAGTAGATAAAATTCAACTCAATCTCAGTAAGAAAAAACAAACAAACAAAACCCAACCAAAACCAGAAGGATGTGGGACTATGTTTCAGCATCAACCTCTGGAGCTGCTTCCCTACTTCAAATAGTGAAGCCTTAAATCAAAGTGCATCAAAACCCAGTATTTTATAAATGTAAGATCCTTGGAAAAAAAATAACCTCCTTTTACTAGACTCTACAAAGTCTCCAGCAGTGTGCTGTGATGAGCTGGCAGTGACAAAAAGTCTGAGTGAATTCACAGGACTCTTCATACAGAGGAAAAGCCTCTCTGCGTTTCAGTGCCTGCCATCCCCAGTTGATGGAGTATCCCAGGCCAATTCTGCCACCACCACTGACCACCCCTGCACCTCCCCTCTCCCCAGCAAGAGAAAACAAAACATTCCTCTCCCATACAGCCCCTCCCCAACATACTATGAATTCAAAGTGCATCTCTTCCGAAACGGGCAGCCGTGCATTCTCCTACCCCTACCAAAGCTGTGAGTGCAACTGTTTGGAGAGGTTGGGGGTTACTGAATGGAAGAGTCGGCGACTGATCAGGAGAAAAATACAGAAACAAAGACAAAATGCAGGTTTCAGTGTGCTCTTCCACTGTTGTTACGGAAGTCTGATATGGGCCAGGGATGACAACCTCTTAAGTCTCAACTCTTAGTACTCGGGCACAAACATGAGCCAAGCATGCAAGCACAGCCAGTGGTATTTCTGGAGAGGACTCTAATATGGAGGGAGCATGTTCAAGCTCAGATTAATGGCTCTAAGTCTTTCCAGGCCGTGTGTCAGAGGCGCATGCATGAGCAAGCTCCATCCCATCATGCTGCCATCTCAAAGAATTCTGGCTTGCTTTTAAATGTTAGCGAACACAGAGAATCCCAAGACACAATATCCCAAGTTTCAACAAAAGCTCAGTATGGTGTGAGCATTTATGTGATTAAAACTGAAATGATCATAATTCAGAGTCAAAATACTCTGCGTTCCAGCTTGTGGATGCCAAATGTTTAAAACAGCCTGAAATCAAATCCCCCCCCTCAAATAGAGGGGTAGAAAACATGAAATATTCAGAAACGAAAAGGCAAACAAACAGGTTCTCTTCTGGAATTAGCAGTTTTCAGCTTTTACAGTTAAGTTTGTTTCCAAGAGGAAAAACATTTTTAAAGCTTAACCATTTCACCCAACTTTTTCATCATTTACAAATCCCCAAAATGTCACCAAAGAAGTAACGATTATTTGCCCAGTACTGCATGGAGAACAGCAAATCTAACAGTAAGAAAGCCCCGCATTCTGATCACACCTCTGTCGTAAGACTCTTCTCCTCCAAGATACCAAACACATTACTGCCTAGAGATGGATATCAGTTAAAAATGTCATATTAATCAGGGTTTCACAAATAGCCCAAATCCCACAGCAACACTCAGATGTCTTCTAGTGAATGTCCCTGGAAGGGGAAATGGCTTCAGGGTCATTCCAAGCACGTAACCAAAGAGCTGGGGGCAGGCAGAAACAAACAAAAGAACACAAGGAAACAGAGAGACAAATAAAAGAAAATAAGGAAAATAAAACTATTGATCTTAATTAAAGAACTTAACTACCAGAATCACAGTGTGCAAATGACCAAACTTGCAACAAATTGACACATTGTCCCTGAAATGACATCCTGAATAATAAGCAGTTGTGTTTAGTGGTACAAACCAGATATTGTGGCATAGCAATGACTTTAACACACCTGAAGTACCTCTACCTAGTTTTAAATAAATAAATTACAGATTTTCATATGCAAAACAGACTTCAACAGGTTTTCAAGCCCACTCCATGGTCTTAGAGCAGGTTCAACTCCTCTTCAGCCATCTCTGACTGGTACTTGCATAACCTGGTTTGTGCAAGGTCTAAGGATAGAGACTTCACAGCTCACCAGAAAACCTACTCTAATGTTTCTCTGCCCTGAGCATTTTTTCCCTTAGTATCTACATAGAATCTCTATGTTATGATTAGCACACATTCCTGTCCCATTCACTGAGCACATGGGGGAAAAAAAAAGTAAAAATCTTTCCTCCACAGAAAACTCCTCCATATTCAAAGACTCCTGTACCTCACCTTAGTCTTTCCATTTTTAACATAAAGACCTTACATTCCAGACTTCTGATGATTCATTTTGCTCTTCTGGCTCTCCCCAATTTCTATCCTGAAACGTGATGCTCAAACTGGATGTAAAGAAAGAGCAACTCTACCTTGTTATATCAAAGCTCCATCTAACCCAGCACTGACTCCAATAGTCATCAATAGTAAACAGCTAGGGAATAAGTTTAGGAATAGAAAAATATATATAACACAATACATCACTGGAAGATACAATTTCCCAAACTCCAGTAGTTTGCAGCTGAATGACTTTCTGACCAGAGAATATTTTTCATATTTCTTGCTTAACAATTATTTTTTTCTTCATTAATTTGTCCAGTAATTCCCTCTAGGTTCACCCATCATGAGAACCAGGGAGCATCAGAAGAACAGTATAACACGTCTCCTCCTGCTCCTACCCCTCTTCACTCGCCTCTGCCAGGAGCTCTAAACTAGGTAAATTTCCTTTGCAGAGAAGCACTTTCACAACTTGGGCCATCATCACTTCCCCTCCCAGCTCAAGCACATCTTTTTTCAGTTAGGTCTGAGACCAGAACTGCACACAGCATTCCAGGAATATTTTAAGTTTTGCTTTCTTCTCCTTTCCTAACAATTCTTGGGATTCAGTTTTTGCTTTTTTGACCACCGACATTGCCACAGAACTATTGTTATAACCCTAAGAGCTCATTCACGTGACAGAACACACACGTAAAATTATGATTCTCCCTTCAGCTGCTTTTTGTTAGATTTACCTCCATCCACTTTTATCTGACATTTTACCACTTCACTACTCAGTACAAGGGCCCTCCACAAGCCTTTGCTGTTGTCCTTCAGATGTGCTGTCAGGGATTTAGTCTCATCTCAACCTGGACACCTCACTATCCACCTCCTTTCGCAGAGCAGTCATTCACACGCTGAGCAGCACGGGCCCGTGCGGCTCCACCGGTGACCGCCTCCGCAAACTGATCACAGCCGCCTCCTCTCCGCTTCCTGCTCTGCTGTTTGCTCAAGGGCAAGAGGAAAGACAGCCATGTGGGAGGTTTATTTTTGTTGCGAATCTTTTCAGGGACTTTATCAAATGCCATTTGTAAATGCAATTAAATAACGTCAATCCAACCTCCCTTGCCCACACACTCCCTGGTCCCTTCAAAGAGCTCCAACAGATTTTAGATTCATGATTCTTCTCTGCAAAAACTGTGCTGTCTCTTCCCAGTACAACACATTTCATCATGTGCCCTCAATTCTTCAGAACAGTTTCTACTCAGTTGCCTGGCACAGACATCAGGCTTACTGCTAACAACAGACATAATTACTCTGTGGATTATCGCATTTTTTGTGAAGTACAAGGTAGTGGACGAGAGCTATAATAAACTGTACTGTCCCTCAGCTGGGGATGCTTGTGGGAGCCAAGATAATTTCCAGATGTCTCAGTATCGCAAGATACAAAGTTAGAGATAATGACCACTTTAGCTACTGCTGTATCTTCTCTTTGTTTGACTAAAAAAGTAATACAGAAGGCAAGTTTTGATAAGCTTCTTTCTCCAGGGAAAAGACTGAAGGGGGCAGAAACATACAATTGACAGAGAAGTCTGCATTCAGCAAGCATCCTGACTGTGGGGAAGAGAAGGCAGACTACAGGCAGTGTCACATAAGCAGCAAGGGAAGGGCTGATATAAAGAGAATTGATGGAGAATCATTTGACCCCCAGCATTCCAAAAAATGCTGTCGTGTAGCATTACAAAACAATTCTGTTCCAGGGCATGTAGAACAGAAGGCACTTGTGATAAACCACCCTTTTAACAACACACCAAGATGCACTCCATTTGTTTCCCACAGTCATAAACTCACATGACATTCACCGAATCTCAGAAACACTGGAACTTGACCAACTGTCATTCAAATCCAATTTGAATATTTCAAATTAAGAACTCATCAGTTAATCTTTTTGGACTTCATTTCCAAATTTAAGCATAAAAAAATGCAGTGTAATTATTATATAACATTTATTGTATTTAACATAAGAAACAGGAAAAAAAGGAGAGTTCATGACTTTTGGAAGAAGGGGCTCGGAAGGACTACAAGGATGTCGTGAGGTTATGCAGGGAGAAAATTAGAAGGGCCAAAGCCCAACTAGAACTTAATCTAACTACTGCCATAAAAGACAATTAAAAATGTTTCTATAAATACATCAGCAACAAAAAGAGGGCTAAGGAGAATCTCCATCCTTTATTGGATATGGGGGGAAATACAGTGACAAAGGGTGAGGAAAAGGCTGAGGTACTTAATGCTGTCTTTGCCTCAGTCTTTAACAGTTGTTAAAGGTACCAGTTGTTCTCCAGGTACCCAGCCCCCTGAGATGGAAGACAGGAAGCAGAATACAGAATGAAGCTCCCATAATCCAAGGGGAAATGGTCTGGGACTTGCCACACCACTTAGACACACACAAGTCTATGGGGCTGGACGAGATCCACCCAAAGGTACAGAAGGAACTGCCAGAAGTGCACACCAAGGCACTTTCCATCATTTATCAACAGTCCTGGCTAACCATGGAGGTCCCAGGTGACTAGTAGTTAGCAGATGTGACACCCATCTACAGGAAGGGCTGGAAGGAAGATCCAGGCAACTACAGGCCTGTCAGTCTGACCTCGGTGCCAGAGAAGGTTATGGAGCAGATCACGTTGAGTGCCATCACACGGCACGTACAGGACAGCCAGGTGATCAGGCCCAGTCAGCATGGCTTTACGAAAGGCAGGTCCTGCTTGACTAACCTGATATCCTTCTATTAGAAGGTAACCCACTTAATGGATGAGGGAAAGGCTATGGATGTTGTCTACCTAGACTTTAGTAAAGCCTTTGACACCATTTCCCACAGCGTTCTCCTGGAGAAACCGGCTGCTCATGGCTTGGACAGGTGTACTCTTTGCTGGGTGAAAAACTCGACAGATGGCTGGTCCCACAGAGTGGTGGTGAATGGAGTTAAATCCAGTTGGCAGCCGGTCACAAGTGGTGTTCCCCAGGGCTCAGTACTGGGGCCAGTTCTGTTTAATACCTTTATCAACGATCTGGATGAGGGGATCAAGTGCACCCTCAGTAAGTTTGCAGATGACACCAAGTAGTGCAGAAATGTTGATCTGCTTGAGGGAAGGAAGGCTCTACAGTGGGATCCAGACAGGCTAGATTGATGGTCTGAGGTCAACTGTATCACATTCAACAAAGCTAAGTGCTGGGTCCTGCACTTCAGTCACAACAACCCCTTGCAATGCTACAGGCTTGGGGAGGAGTGGCTGGAAAGCTGCCCAGAGGAGAAGAACGTGGAGATGCTGGTCAACAGCTGGCTGAGTATGAGCCAGCAGTGTGCCCAGCTGGCCAAAAAGGCCAATAACATCCTGATCTGTATCAGAAATAGTGTGGCCAGCAGGAGTAGGGAAGTGATTGACCCCCTGCACTCAGCACTGGCGAGGCTGCACCTCAAATACTGTGTTCAGTTTTGGGTCTCTCACTACAAGAAAAACACTGAGGTGCTGGAGTGTGTCCAAAGAGGAGCAATGAAGCTGGTGAAGGCTCTAGAGCACAAGTCTTATGAGGAGCAGCTGAGGGAACTGGGGTGGTTTGGCCTGGAGAAAAGGAGGCTGAGAGGCGGCCTTATCACTCTCTACATCTACCTGAAAGGAGGTTGTAGTGAGGTGGGGGTCAGTCTCTTCTTCCAAGTAACAAGTGATAGGATGAGAGGAAATGGCCTCAAGTTGCCCCACGGGAGGGTTAGATTGGGTATTAGGAAAACTTTCTTCACCAAAAGGGTTGTCAAGCACTGGAACAGGCTGCCCAGGGAAGTGGTTGAGTCACCATTCCTGGAGGTATTTAAAAAGATCTGAGCAAGGCTAAGTGCTGGGTCCTGCACTTCAGTCACAACAACCCCTTGCAATGCTACAGGCTTGGGGAGGAGTGGCTGGAAAGCTGCCCAGAGGAGAAGAACGTGGAGATGCTGGTCAACAGCTGGCTGAGTATGAGCCAGCAGTGTGCCCAGCTGGCCAAAAAGGCCAATAACATCCTGATCTGTATCAGAAATAGTGTGGCCAGCAGGAGTAGGGAAGTGATTGACCCCCTGCACTCAGCACTGGCGAGGCTGCACCTCAAATACTGTGTTCAGTTTTGGGTCTCTCACTACAAGAAAAACACTGAGGTGCTGGAGTGTGTCCAAAGAGGAGCAATGAAGCTGGTGAAGGCTCTAGAGCACAAGTCTTATGAGGAGCAGCTGAGGGAACTGGGGTGGTTTGGCCTGGAGAAAAGGAGGCTGAGAGGCGGCCTTATCACTCTCTACATCTACCTGAAAGGAGGTTGTAGTGAGGTGGGGGTCAGTCTCTTCTTCCAAGTAACAAGTGATAGGATGAGAGGAAATGGCCTCAAGTTGCCCCACGGGAGGGTTAGATTGGGTATTAGGAAAACTTTCTTCACCAAAAGGGTTGTCAAGCACTGGAACAGGCTGCCCAGGGAAGTGGTTGAGTCACCATTCCTGGAGGTATTTAAAAAGATCTTAGGGACATGGTTTAGTGGTGGACTTGGCAGTACTATGTTAACAGTTAGACTCAGTGTCTTAAAGGTCTTTTCCAACTTAAACGATTCTATGATTCTACAATATTTAACAGCATATATATTGTTATATATAAGAGGAGTCAGAGCACATCTTGCTTTGGAAATCATGCATTGGAAATTTTATTGTTAAAATTCAAGGTCTGAGTTGTCCTTCAACAGTCATGTCTGTTTTACCATAAAAATCAACCAAATCTGATGACACTGGAGACCTGCCTAGTCTGGTACCCCATCACTGACAGTGATCGACAGCAAGTGCCTAAAGGAAGGAAGACTTGCAAGATGATAGGATCTCAGTAGGTCAAGTCATATGATTGAAGGGCTTCCAGAGAACTAGGCAGCTCACAAGTGGCTGTCAGTAAAGGGATGTAGCTGATCCAAAGCTCTTACGTTGTTACCTCATGGAGGGGAAGGACAGTTTGGAGGCTGATTAATATCCAAGTTTGTAAAGCATTCTTAAGTACAAAGTGTGCAGCGTCTTGACTTCCTATCTGTATGTTTCCCTCTGAGTTGAGAGCAAAATGTTTCCAGGTCAAACACACTTGTGGCCTCTTACACACTAAAAAACTGTTCTTGTGCCACTTAATTGGCCAAGGTGTAAACCAGTGCCTAAAGAAGACTATAAGACAAAGGCAAATACTTCCTCAGAAGATTCCCCCAGCCTGCAACGATTTGTATTCCTGCAACTTCCTAAGCCTGTAATTCATATCTGTATATTTAATAGTCCTTGATGGATTTCTTCTTCCAAAAATGTGTCCAGCGGATTCCGAATTCAGGTACACTGCTTATATCCACAGTACCCTGTGTGAAGAAGTTCCACATTCTGTGTGAAGCAGCAGCTCCTTGTGCCTGTCTCTATCCAACTGCTCCTAACCAGTTCCTTATCCTTACAGTGGAAGAGGGAGTGATCAGCTGTCCACACACTTTTCCCATGCCAGATCCTTTTGCACTCTTGGGCAAATATCTCTTGATCTGACAACCTGCCACTTTTTCCTTTTGTCAGCTAATCTATAATCCTGTCTACCAAAACTTCAATCTGAAAAAATAAAAACCCCAAACAAACCACAAACCAAAACCAACACCACAAAAAAAGGGGAAAAAAACCCCTCTCCTGAGTTAACATAGACACTGAATAGTGATACAGCATTTTTGTTTCTTCTCTGTCTGCCCCGATTGTTTCTTTCTCTTTTTCTCCATCCACGGGTTTCATAGAGTCTCTGATATCCTTCTTTCCTCTTGATGCCTCAAAAAAATAACTAGTTTTTATGCCTGCATCTTCATCATATCTTCTCCTTGTGCCAGCCTGTTAATATTCAGATTCACTTTCTACATTTACATTAACAGCTCCTTTATTTATGCCCACCACTCTCCCCAGGGTGCTTCCCAGTGTCTCCCCACCCCTGTGTCAGCAAATACCATGTACACTTCCTTCATATCACCTGCTTTACTCTGCAGCCAGCCTCCCACAGCCAGTCTGTTCTTCCACCAAATCTTGTGCAGAGTCTCTTCTCTCACTTCACAGGTTTAAAATCCTTCTCATTCCTTCCCCCAACAGACATTTCAAAGACTACTAACTCGGGGAAAGATGACAAGCTGTGGCCTCTCCCACCCTCCTTTCCCTGCAAGTACCTTTTTTTTCCTCACTATAACCACTACTGATGCTTTCAAGCTGCTGCCTCTATCCCCTCCAGGGGCTGCCATGATTTCCTCCTCTTCTCTTCTCTGCAACCCCTATCCTTTGATGCCTTCTCTTCCAAAAAAGCACTTACTTTGTTTCAGCATGCTGCCTCTCTGGGACAGATGCCTACTCTGTGTTTGAAAGAGCACCTGGCATGCTGCGGGCATAAACAGACAAGTAACTGTAGATCTGACATAGAGATTGCTGCAAGATTGGCACAGAGCAGCAACAGGGAGGCTGCCCTAGGATGGGCTGTAGCAAGATAGCTGAAAAATACAGGATCTTAAAAATCACTAATGATCAAGAGAGCCACCCAAAGCCTTACCTTCTCACACCACGCAGTCCTTCGGTGAGTTACAAGCTCATGCAGCTGGTCACGTAGAGTCGTTAGATCTTTGGATAATCTGCCAATTTGCCCAGTCAGACTGTCAGCCCAGTGGCAGCACGAGGTCACCTTTGGCAGCCCACTTTTCTCTGCATGAGTGTCCTGGGACTTGCATATACTTCCCTCTTCAGCCATGTTATCTAACACAGTTTCCTAAAGGAAAAACAACAAAAGTTACTTTTCGGCCAGAGCTAAAATGCCCCTCTGCCCCATCTTCCTGGTAATTCATAACTAGGAATTCACTGCTGCCATCTCAGTATACAGTTGCTCCACAATTTCAGAGTTATTTTAAGAGACAACCTCCTCAGTTTGCTGTAACATATTTCTAAGTTAACAGAAAACTTATGTTGCTAATCTAAGTTATTTTAGAAAGCACTGCATACTGTGAGCTACTCTCTACTGCACTAAAGCATAAAGTAATACTCATGGAACAGAGACCATCAGTACTGCAGAAGCTCTAGATATGCTCCTTCCCCTCAAATTGAGGAGAGCAACAAAAAAAGCCACTTTATGGCTTTTTGTAACAAAATGATGACCAGGATGGAGATACGTGCTTACATTGTTCAGGAGAGCCCCACCTGCTATGTGGCACAGTAAGTTGTAACAACCCTGGGATCACTTGTGCCCATGTAAAACCCCACAAGTTGATGAACCCCAAGAGATCCCTGCTCCAGACTGGTCAGGAGCTCTGTCAGCTATGCTTAACCATGATCACCTAGCTGGTTCTAGAATTAATTCTGCAACTGCCTTTGGAGATAGCAACTGTTATTTGAAACACTCAAAAAAACCCCAATTAACTTCAGAGTCCTTGAAATGCCTATACCTATACACCGTTGTGCAGAGATTATGTAGAAACACAGTTTTCAAGCCAGGGTAGCAGAGCATAACTAAAGGACCCAGGCCTCCACACTCAAAGAGTATTAAGTATTTATTTCCATATTGTTATCAAGATGACATTAAATAGGAGAGGCCATAATCTCTTTTAAGGACATAATTTGCATTCAAAATTATCTTTAGAAATTGGATAAGTAATTTGAAAACAGTGAGAGGAAATTCAGTTGTTGAGCAGCATGGTCTACACATGGGCAAGGAAAAACCAAATGTATAATTACTGGCTGAGCAGCAACACTGCTGGAAGAGATGTCAGAAAACCAGAAGTCACCAATGTCTTCCTCTTGAAGTCAAGTACCATTTTAGAAAGTATAAACACAAGTCTCTGTGATAGAAAAGTGCTGACTGTAACACTGACATACGGGTGAGGCACTTGAAGTTAAACACAGACAAATGGAAAGGAAAGTCCCATATGAGAGCAGCAACAACCATCAGAAGTTTGAAGGAATGGCCTACAAGGAGACACTAAGACAACCAGTTTTGTTTAGCCTAGCAATGGGGACTGGGAAGGCAGCGACATGCTAACAGCCTCTACTTATAGAAAAGATTGCTATGAAGAGGATGGGAATATTTTTTTTCCCTCCTCTTTCTCTCTCTTCTCTGCAGGTAGGTTAAAAATCCTGGCTTAATTCACAGCAAGAGATTTTTAGACTCATACAAGAAAAAACATTGTAAGATAGCTAAGAATGACAAAAGACACCCTACAAAACCTCCTTTCTGAGTGAGCATCAGCATTGCAAAGCAGCACAAAGCACCACTGAGGCCAGCAGCTCATGCTGACCAAAGGCCCAGCTTATAACACCACAGACATGTTCTGGGCACCAACAGGCTAACAAACTGTTAACTGAAATAAAACAAAGCTTTTCTGGTTTGTGTGGGTTTTTTTGTGGCTGCTTGTTTGTTTTGTTTTGTTTTTTTTTAATTTGAAATTCATTAAATGACAGAATTTTAAAATAACATGACTGCAGTCACTCCAGTTGCTGTATTTACATCATGCTCTGTCATGCTCCTGCCCACAACCCTCAAGAAGACCTGACAGTAGCTGTGCAAGAATCATTCCATTCATCAGATCAGCAATGAAAAACACAGATTAAGTGGAAAGAGAAAACTACTCTATCCTCAAGCATATCTCATTCCCATACATGCTACTGCATCCAGGAACAACCATCAGCAGCAGCAAAACAAAAGAAAAAGGCAAATTTGCCATCCAACCTGTTGAACAATTTAAAAAGATGTGCTGGTCAGGTTATTTGCAAGTATCTTGCAAGAGGCAAAGGTTTTGATGGATACACTGAAATGCCGTAACACTTGCAGTTGCATTTTGCCTATTTGGAGCCAGGCTTCTGCTAGTGTTGGTGCCTTCCAAACAACCATAAGATGGTAGAGATGTAAAGCAAAAAAACATTATATAACTAATGGCAATTCGAATGGCTCTGCATTGGAAGTACTGTTCAAGACAGGTGAGGTAATTTTACACTCCTTCGCCTTGCTTTTAGTGTAGAACAAGGCATATGGGCAATTAACAGTCAGCTCACTGATTCTCAAAATTTTGTAAACTCATGTGACTAATATGGTGCTCTAAAGAGTTATTTTCAGCAACTGTGAGTGGGCAAAAGTTGTAGAGAGAAGTGAGATGGATGGTACCGTTTACACTCGCTTGAGAAATCGTAAGATGCACAGAGAAAGGCTTATTGATTTTCTTATGATCATTCAACACAGTTCAAGGGGAAATTGGCAATTTCAACACATTATTTGGCTGGGAAAAATGAAGTTGTTTTCAATAGCAGCTGCTTGCAAATTTAGTTGTTCTCAAGTCTGCAATAAAGCTTAGAGGCCCTCTTCTGAAAATCCATTTAATTTTAACAAAATGTACGAATGCTATGCTTAAAAAAAATTAGAGAGATGAAGATCAGACATTTTCATTTGTGTTAACTGTACAAAATTCTGCCACTCTGCCCTGCAATTCCTTAGCTTAGCTTGGTGAATCTTACACAAGAAAAACAGAGGGATGAAGGAGAACTAAGAAAACATTCCTTACTTTACCAAAGGCTTTTTTCCCTTCTTCTCAAGTGCTGTTGAATAGTGAGTGGGTTTGCAGCATTTATTTTTGTGGGAAGGGGCCTTTGGAAGTGGTCAGCTATTTGTTAAGAGTCAAGAAAGCATCACCCTTTGAAATTAGTTTGATTCGTTACCATCCACTGCCAATAAACTGGTTCCAGTTGCTTCCACTCCAGAAAGGCTTCTAGCTGCATGGTTTCACACTCCAGAAGCTGTAACAGCTAGAGAAAAGGAGACAAAGGAAAGAAAATCAGGTAACATCGGTCACTTGTGAACTTAAATTAAATGTCTGTTTGGTCTAAATTACAGAAAGAGTGTTAGTGGCACACAGGACAACAGCGGGTTACTTTACAAGAACATTGTAAAACCAGCTGTGGAAACATGATGTGAAACACTTTTCCCAGCATCACCGATTTATTCCTCACCCCAAATACACAAACACCCTCAGCTTTTACATACATAAATGCAAGTGAGCCCTCAAAACAATATGGAAAAAGAGCCATAATTCTGATATATTAAGGCCTAGATGCATGACCATCTTCAAACCTTCTACGCTTCTTGACTACCATAATAAGCTATGTTCCTCCAAGAATATTTTTTCATCTATCCATTCACTCACATTTATCAAGGCTGTAAGGTCTAAACACCTTCTCTTCCAGGCCATGTACAGTCTTCTCGCAGCTAAAACTTACACAGTTGGTCTTTGACTCCGTCTTCTCATATACAATAGTAATGACCCCAACTGCAATATACCAGTACCTTCACTAGTCCAACGTATCTTCTTCCCGTTCTGCTCCCACACCTGCAGAACACTCAGAACTCCAGTATCTCCAGTCCTCTCTGCCTCCCCACCTCGATCATCACATCATCCTCACAGCATCCCTTATTCAGATCACTCAAACTAAGATGATCTCTGATGCTCCAAAATAGAATGGAAAATCTTCCTCTAAAAATGTTATGGTTTTTATAAATTGTCTGGTCTGCTGCATACGGAATCCCTCCCTTTACGTGAGACCACTTGAAGGAGAGAGGTTATATTCTAGCTGTACAAATTTTTCATAAATATATACATAACACATGTGTATGAAGAAAGAGACATTCCGAGACTAAATATTTATATATCTGTAAAACAAAAGTTCTTGGAAAGAATGATAGACAGACAAATTAGGTATAAATCTGAGCTTAGCAGCTTTAACAATTTCAGTAATGGCCACATATTTGAAATGAACAATTTTAACACCAATCTGACACCAAGGGCACCTTTTTAAGATGACACACAAACAGTATATGGTCTTGAAGAGAATGATAAGGCTGAGAAGAGTACCAGCTAAACTCGCCTTATATAGACAACTATCTTCTGCTAGCTCTGCTGGGTGTAGTTACTTACTATATAATATATAATTTAAGTAACTGCAAAGCATGAGTTTGACTTTGCAATTTTATTCTGCAGATATAGCTTTAAGATAAATCAAAGAAAGGAACGCACTTTGCAAGAGTAACTGCTGGAAATTATGAGCAGTTTGCTCTAAAACACTGTTGGATCCAAAACACAATTATTACACATTTGTTCACACAACTGACACTTGGCATTACGCTTAATGACTCTGCTAGTTTCAAGCTCAGCTGGTATATGAAAGGTGGAAGAATGGGTTTCTGTCTCCTCTTTTCTCCTTTTCTTTCCATAGGTATATCTGCAGCACAAATGGCTTACATTATGGGATCTGATGCTGGCAATAAAATCCAGCCAAAAAGTTGATTAAATATTCAGGCAACAGCTAAGTTACTTGATTTTAAAGTAGCTTCATAACGTGGTCATGAGCTGCGTGTGATTGAAGCATGAACATGTCTTGTGACAGCTAAAGAGGGCTGAAGGTTGAAATCGGGAGCTTTTCATTTTAAGCCTTCAGAAAAAAATCTTAGTAAAAACATAGTCATCATCTTTAGTTTTAGTCACACTAGAAGAGCTCCTGAATGTTAAAAAAGCCATATGCCACTTCCTTTCTCACCTCAACTGAAAGGATATCTTCCTGAAAATCACCAAACCTGTAAATTGCCTGTTGAAGTTAACCTTAATAACAATCAAAGCTTTCTGAGCAGTCTCCTAATCTTGAGATTTTCAGGATCTTTTGCATTTTGGGGCTTTTTGTTGTTGTTGTTATTGCCTTTTTTTTTCTTTATACTGCTCCATTAGTTATGCAAAACTTGAACAGCTCATTTGAAAGCATTCATCTGACTCACCTACTTAGAGCTTCCTCACCTCTCACTAAGGTATCATCACGCTCGGCAATATCAAGCCAGCAATTGTGTGCTAGATTGTTTCAGCCATAAATCAGTAATGGGATGACTACAGTGCTCATCCTAGGAGGACAGTTTTCAACCTAGCTGGAACGCACCGTGACAGCTTAGGCAGCCTGCAGTAGCCAACATTTGAGTTTCTGCCCCGAGGGACTGAAGGCACTGTTCCTGGATGCCAATATCCTTCTGCCATCCTTTGTATGGGCTTTGCAAGACACTGATGTTATTGCAGCACAGAGAATAAAACAGAACACAATAAAAACTAATGTACTACAAATATCCTTGAGACACCTTAGCAAAAAACATAAAAACAAATAAACATTCAAGGTGGGGAGGGGACAATGTCTGCATGCCATGAATTGAGTCAAAAGGACAGACTCCATATGACCCAGGGGTGACAGGCTTTCACCTAGACATACCTGCAGTTAGCAAATGAAGAGCTATCTATGTCAGCCAGCTTCTTTCCCCCAACCTCATCCTTTACTCAAGTTTCTCACGAGCGTTTATTGTTCTTTAACTAAACTATGCATTTTGTGACTTTGAGGTCATTTTCTTAGGTCATTCACCACAGTTACACCACAGCTGGTATTCAGCGATATTTGCAACTGAGGAAACCAAAGCCCAAATTGTACCCCTGCATTTTCCTCAAATACAGTACCTTTTCTTATTAATTTAGTACCAACAACAGTTCACAGAGATGCTTTTACATGTGATGAGCAGTTCCACTTCTGCTGCTACATAAACATGCAAGACAAATTCACAAGCTGCAACTAAAGCTGCCTGCTCATTTTCATTGACCTAAGGACCCAGATGTTGTCGTGCCTCCTAATGAAACTTGAAGACTAACATCTGCAGAAGAGCATTAATTTTGTCTCATGAACAAAGTGAAGCAGCAAGTCAAAAACGTGCCTCGTGGATATCTAAATGATGCTTAGGGATAACATACAAAAATTGTCTTTCCCTCCATACAAAATTAAGACAATGAAATCAATTTCTTTCATCTTCTGGAGGAAGCTATTGCTTTAAAATACTTACACTGAGAGAAAAAGTAATGACAAATTCAAATTGCTAATCTCTCTGGAGAAGTAATTCCATAATGAATGCTGAGAGCAAACACTTTGCAGTAACAACTTCTCTAAACCATTGTAAAGAAACCATCACTGGTGCAAACAACTTCAAGCAACAGCTTTGCTATAGAGGCTAAACTGTGCTTAACTGAGCTATCTCAGAGCAGGCTGCCAGGAAACCGCGCAGTGATGCAGAAGAATGCAAACTCTGTATAGAACAAGCCTGGCTTCCTCTGACACGTGGCTGTGATCTCCAAAGCCAAACATCCCACATCCAATGCGACACACTGAACTCGGGAAACTTTGGAAACTTCAGCTGCAAAAGCCCTAGGCGAAAACATCTTTTAGGTGGCTTTGGATATTCAACAAGAGGCCAAAGTTGAGTCCCTTTGGTATCCACAAATTTAACTCACACCAAAATAATGATTTAAACATATTCGTAACTACTTTTTCTGTTGAGATATTAATCTTTTTCTATTATTATTTACTAGCATACTGCTAAATTCATTGATGCCTGCAGACTGTTACAGAAATCAATATTTAATAATTTGCAGCATAATGCATCCTTTTCATAAGGCTCAGTTCCAAAGAGCTTCCTGCAACAAGTATTTAATCTCTGATGCCCACAGATCATAATTCAACTACCATATCACTGGTAAAAGAATTTTTAATCAAGAATTGTTCTGCCTAAATATTCAGAAAATGATCCTATTGTTAGACAGACAAAAAACAGTCTCTCAGCAATAAATTATGTTTCTTGGCTCAGAGACAAAATACTGCTTGGTTCATCACCTATTCACATATGACTGTAGATAAAAAACTTGTATTAAGCTCCAGATCACTGCAAACCTCACTCCAAATGCCAACACCTCAAGTATGACTCAAGGCTTGAGACAGGGTTGGACAGGGTTGGCTTAGTATGAAAGCTTATATGGGGAAAGTATCAAGAGACTATTTCATACTTTTATTTCTTTAATAGGAAATGGCTTTATTCAACTTGAATTTTGTTAATCTGAATACTACTTTTGAATATTTAAGAACTGGTGGGGAGAAGCAAAGCAGTGAAGTTCCTTCCAAAAAAATGCAAAGAAAGGGGTAAACACTCATTAAAAAGCTACACAATTTACATTACCAGAAATAAACCATAACTGGGATTAAGGATTTAGAGACCTAACCAAGCATCAGGTGAAATACAAAATTACAACACAGCTTCATCTCTGCTACGAATACAAAACTCCCATACAAAAAAAAAAACCCCACAACAAACAAACTTTGACAAGTGAGAGCCTCTCGGCAGGCAGGCTGTTACGTGGATGACATTTGGTTTAAAATAGCACACACTGCCCAAATTAAACATTAGCAGAGCTAAGTTTTGGGACACCTCCATCAAAAAGCTGAGAAAATCTCATTATCGTAAACATCCCAAGCTGGGACAAAAACACAACACTGTAGGTGGACACACTCAGTGCTCCATAATTCAGTTTCACATTGTGATTTCTTCAGAAGCAAAGCTGGTTTAAGACATTCCCATATATCCCTTGAAGGCTGAAGCAAAAATAAATAGGCCTTAAAACTAGAAAGTCACACTGGAGTAGTGTGAAGTACAAGCAGCTGAAGAGCAAAAACCAACAGACCGATAAGCAGCCTCTAGCCACAAAGCAAATAAAGATCTATTCAAGTCTTTGTTCTGCTTGTGAAATATCACTGAGGGTTGAGACAGAGCAGGAGAAACTGCAGCCCAGCCACCACAAGGCAGGTGGATCAGAAAGGCTCCTGGATGACAGAAGTGGCTAAGAACTTCTCCCACCACCAGCTATGGACCCCACAGAGACCTTGACCAAAACACTAGCAGGGATCGGGAAGGGCCCCCTCTGGCTCCAGAAGCAGGTATTACTGCATCTGCTGAGCACCATCTCTTTTGGAATCACAATAGCACTTTTTATATTTTCCCCTGTGGTGCACACTGTAACAGAAAACAGGACTTGGATCTTCTGCAGAAGATAAATAAAATACAAAACAGATAAATAAAATACAAAACAGAGCAGCTTTGGGTGGAGAAGCGTAATTCCAGATGCTTGAAAATGTGCAAAACCTCAAATACCTAAAAGACAAGACATGACTTTTCCACTCGCCAGCACCAGTTTTGTACCACCACAACTCGAACTTCAGTCGAGCTATCTCGGTTTTACATTGCTGAGAGCAGGGAATCAAACCAATAGTTAAAAACTTAAGTGACAAAGATCATCATTATAAAACATAATTGCTATTTGTGGAGGGATTTAGAAAACAGCTGTTTAAAATGAAACTGAAAGAAAATGGAATTTAAAGCAAACAAAATGAGGCATTTGGCACATAAAAATTGTACTACAGCTTTCACATTGATAGGCAATGAACTGGGATGTACTAACAATGACATTCATTTGCGAGAAACAGATCCATGAATGGACCACTTTGCATTCTTCCCTGTGGAAATGGCATATATTAAAACAAGGAAAAAAGATCAGGAAAAAGACAACTGAAGTGCACGTTTTATATTTTAATAGCCAAGATCAAGATGAATGAGAATGGAAAAGGTAAACATTTTCTTCCCTAAAGGTACCACTGATTTTGGGTATCTAACTTGGCATACTTCAAGAGCCGGATTTTCAGGCTTTACCTTTACCTTTAGCTCAGTTAAAGCAAATCCAGTAGGTACCTAAATAAATAAATAAATAAATCAATAAATAAATCACAATTTACTTTAGAGAAATCTCAGCCAGAGGATTTCAAAGGAAAGTACCAAATTGTATCACAGTACTGCCTGACAGCTGTTTGTATTGTACTGCCAAACAGAACCCCCATGTAGCCGATGTCAAAAAAAGACCATTATTCATCTGCTTTTATTCAGACTGTTTCTGTACACAGAACAAAGCATTATCCATATTAATTTTTTCTCCCCCCCTCCCCTGCCCATTTTCCTATATTTTTAGCAGACCACAAAAACATACATAGGAATCAACAGGAACAAGCAAATTCTAATTTGCTTTTCCAACTCATCCGAATTCAGAATGGATGTTACACTTCTGAACAGTACCAATATCCTGGTTTCTGTACATTTCCACGCTGGATGTTAGTGCACCATGAAGAAGTGCTAGTCACAGGAGGTGCATTTCCTTTCCTTTGTCTGTGTGTGTTATGACTACTAACTTCAGCAAGGGAACTAACCCTTTAGGTTTTACCCTCCCCTCCTTAATTATCCCATCCATCCTTGCCACCAGCTTATTATATCCACCTACTGTGTCCTTCCTTGACATCTTTACCCTGCATTTGGCAGTGAATAGACAAAACCACTATCTTTATACAAAGCCAAAGAAATGCCTTTTTTTTTCTCTTCTCAAATCAGCCTGTATTGCAAACACTTACTAAGTCAAGGGGTTGGCTTTTTTTCTTCCCTTGAGCTTTAGTACTTTCTCTTCAAAATAAAGGGCTATGTAGCACTAGTTCTGCACAAGTGATGTCTTACCCTCCTGCGGGGGCTTTTCCATATGGGTTCATTTAATTCTCAACTGAGGACACCACAGGCTGCCAATCCCAAAGGTCATGTAAGGCTCCCACACCTCCTTTCCCTCCCCACCTGCTCCCTGCAAGAACAGGGGCTTGGGGGCTCAAGGGAACTGCCTTCCTGATGCAGACCTTCCCACAGGTGCCAGCCAGCTCCTTGCCACTTTCTTTGCCTACTGGCCTGTAAGAACCGTGTGGTCCTTAACCCAGGACTGGATGAGCAGTGACATCCAGGGCTTCCCCAGTTCTGCTTCAAGGGACAGCTCGTCAGAGATGGAGCTGCATGGCTTTACCTGCACTCCCGGGGCACCATCAGATGTACACCATGACTAGGACTGGCTTGCATAGCATCCACAGCAACAGAAACAACTTCTAAGCACTGAAAAAATATAAATGTTAAATAAAATCTAGCTCTAAAATGTTAAATAAAATCTAAACCAGAAAAAGAAAACACAAAGAAGAACAGCTTCCACCATTGGAGGCCCAACAGCACACAGAATTATCACAGATGTTCATCTTAGTTAAACAATGAATTTTAAAAAGTTGTTCAATATGCGGATTAGTCTAAGCTTGCCAACTTGATATGAATACAGTTTCTCCCAGGCTAGCTCTTCTTTGACAAGCCATCATAGACTATCATGCATGCAGGTATTTTCATACATTTTAAAATATGCATTATTGACTAGAGAAACTACTAATTTAAAGTCTGCTACAGTCTCCCTTATGTCAGTTCATTTCTCTTGCTAGTCTCTTAACACAGTCCTTTAAATTAAGTGACAAACATATTTTAAAAGAACCACAAATCTGAAACCACTTGCAAAGCATGAGTAACAGCTGATTTTATAACTCTATTTCCTCAGCTATTTAAAAAAACCCCAAAAATACCTGCCAGTAGAGCCGAGTTAACATTATGGGCCAATTGCACACAAAGTTTAATTTCATAAGTCTATAAAAAAAACTCTACCAGTCTCCTCCCAATCTGAGCTGCATTCTCACCTCTAAACAACAGATTTCAGTTCAGTTCAGCTTTCCAGCAACAGTTCAGTTCTGACCAAAATCATTGCAATACATGAATTTAACTGTAGTTTGCTTCTTTAACTAGCATGAGGCTGGAGGATGCAGTGGTCTGTTGTGCTTGATTTTCGGGATGGGTTAGGTGTCTTTTTGATGCAGCAGTGGATGCAGGACAACAGAGGTCCCAGCAAGTGATCACAAGACCATCGTAGCTCTGTGGCCCTTCAGCACCAGCCTTCATCAATAGCCATATTTTGGCACAAGAGAAGGGTGACAAGCCTGAAGTCACTTTTCTGTTAGAAGCTGATAACTGGTTTCCCTTATGGATGAAATCAACAACAGTAATGACTCCACAAGCATATTACAAAGATGCTCTGCACTCTCCAGTAGCTACTGGTAGCTTCAAGGCACAATTCAAGAGATGAGTTATTTTTAAAGCTCCTCACCTTAACATTATTTTCCCTGAGATTAAATTTGTTCCTTCAGGGCCCAATACCCCAGTTAAGATCCACTAAGCTGGACCAATGAGACCCTTTCAGACTCCATCACCAAAGAATGGCAGCAAGTAAGCAACTCTCACTTTCAAGTCTCCTACCAAGGAAGGTTAAGAGGCAGCATGACCAGGGTATTTTAATAGAATGTGGAGAGAAGACATACTTCTCACACCATACATGCCCCCACCTCAGCTGACAAATGGGAATTTCATCATTCAGCTTACAGACATCAGATTTTATGCTGGTACAATCTTTTCTGTAGTGCTGCAGAGGACCACCGAGCCAGCCTGGCCTCCCCGTGCTGGCCCAAAGCATCACCTGAGCTAGGGCAGCTTGCTCCCACCACTGGATCTGTTAGCACTTCCACCAAAAATATTATCTAATGCCAACTAATGACAAAGCACCTCAGCCTTGTCTCGCCACGTTATTAATGCCAGCTGCATTGTCTCAGATGGAATTATAATATGTCACTGTCATTGTCACAGCATTCAAATTATGTTAAGTACAGCATAAAACAAGCAAAAGCACAAAAGCAGCAGTGGAATTCAGTATCATCCTATCAGTTTTTCTGTCACTGGCAATCACAACCAAGTGTTCCTACCAAGGAAGGTAGGAACTATCAAGCCACATAGTGCAGTTCCTACTTCAGTACAATACATATCTACTGTGTTTCAGAGATAAGTCTCCTACGCCGTAAGAAAGGAAGGTAAGACATTGCTGCTACACAGTCCAACAATTTATGGAGTCCATGATGAACCACTGCATCGTTTTTCAAGGACCAAGAACTCTACATGCTTGGTCAATAAAATGTACTAAGTAATAACTCATCCCCAAAAAAATGGGTGATGGCAACTCCAGTACCACAGCTCTATTAACTCCTTTTTTTTTTTTTTGTATGGATAAGTTTAGCTGAAGGCAATATTAGTGACAAATTGCAGCTTGGGGAAATTTTCAGATCAAGGTAATAATGCCATGAGGTAGAATGATTTGCTTTAGTGTTGCTATATAATGCTGCCAGTTCTTCCAATGGGACACTAATTGCAGCCAGAGGCCACCTTACTTAAAAAATATCTAAAGAAATATTTTAGCACTAAAACTGTCTGCCGTAATAAAAAAATAAAGCATCCTTCCCAAGAAGGGGCACTGGGAAAGTGGAATCAGGTACAGAGTTCAACAACTAAATTATTCACGGATGGGTGACAAGCTAGTGCTTGCCAGCTGAAGAAGCTGGTCTCATGCTAACACCATCAGCTGCCAAGCAGAACCACGTAGGTGGGAAGGGACCACTGGACACCTCTAATCCAATCTCCTGCTGCAAGCAAGGTGCTCAGGGCTCTGTCCAGCAAGTCCTAATCATCAACAACAGACATGTCACCCCTTCTCCAGGATCTGATTCCAGAGTTTCACCTCCCTCATGGCCATTTTTTCCCCTTGTATCTGGCCAGAATGTCTCATGTTCCAAGTCATGTCTATTGCCCCTTCTCCTGTCCCAGCGTACCTTTGAGAAGAGCTTTGGCCCGTGCTCCAGCCCTGGCCACCTCAGTGGCCTTACTGGACTTGGTCCTGTATGCCACTGTCCTTGTGCTGGGGAGCCCAAACCGGACACCTAGCACCCAGTCTCACCAGAGACCAGCACTGGGCAGAGGGACAGGATCCTTCCCCTCGCCGTCCAGCTGCAATCCTGCTAACACAGCTCAGGACGCAGTCAGCCTTTGCTGCCTGGGCACACTGCTGGCTCTTGGGCAACTTCTTGTCCACCTCGACCTCCAGGAGTTGGTCATTTTTGCAAAGCTGCTTATGAAGCAGTCAGCTCCCAGACTGTACCATTGCAAGGGGTTATTCCACCCCAGATGCAGGCCTTTGCACTAGCCTTTACTTAAGCTTCTTGAGACTACTCTCAGCTCATTTCTCCAGCCCATCTCGGTCCCCTGAACAGCAGCGCTGCCCACCAGCATATTCACTAGTATGCCCAATTTGGTCTTGCCTGCACACTTGCTGGTAGTGTGCTCCATCTCATCATTCAAGCCTTAAGTAAGATGCTAAACAGTACTGGCCCAAAAGCTGGTCCCAGCGGGACACCAGTACCAACCAGACACCAGTTTGAGTTCAGTGGCCCAAACAATTTTCCACTCACATTATCACCCACTTTATCCAGCCTGTCTCTAACTTGGCTATACGGATGTAAGGATTTTCCTTTAGTGATAAACACAGGCACATTCTCTGTCCTTATCTGCCTTTCTCAAAGCTCTTTAATTACATGTCTCTGCCACCTCCTGGGATGGGGTACTCCACACTGCTTTGAATGGGAACCACCAGCAGGATCTGAGGACTGCAGAGGTGGAAAGCACCTGTCCCAGAGCAGGCAGAACTGAACCAGTCAGTAACAGCAGGCATCAGATGAGCAGAAAACCATCTGATGCTGCAGACAGTTGCGGGGAAGGAGAAACAGGAGATGTTTTGATCGTATTCATTCTTTGAGATTTAAAGCAGTTTAGTTCCTGCAGAGCCTTCTTTCTTTCTTTCTACAGCATGAGGAAGAGTCACTCCATATGTTTCTAGCCTCTCCAGCCAACCTAAATTAACTCTCCCAAAGCTACCCATTCAATCCTTCTCCTTTCACCAACCCCGAACTTCCACCCTGACCTCCAGCTGCTTCCTGGCTGTGGATAGTCCTCATCCCATCTTCCAGACAAGATCTGGAGGCCAAGCCCCATCGCTTCTGGAGGGGGAGTAAAACCTCCAGCAGCAGCACAACAGGGACAACCAGGGAAATTAGGAGAGGCATTCCTTACCCAAGACTACTGGTCCACTGTCTGCCCCAACAGGAGACCACACAAAGCATTCAAAGGGAAGTAATTTACATTTAACTTCTTTTCAACATTATCCCTTCTAAAATTGACTTGACTCTGTCTTAGAAATATCAGTATACATTATCTTGCACAATTTGATTGCTCTTGCTTCTACAGAGCCTTTCACTTTAAGAAGGATCAGGAACCCAGCTATAAGTAGACACTGTCTAAAAGCAGCTTTGAAGCCATTTGACCTCTGTAATTCTTCCTGATTTTACACGGATGACAAGGGTTGCATCTGCTTTGCCTCATTTTTGCAAATGAGTACCTGATCCACTGTTTCCAACAGGTTTTAATAACTACTATATAAAACCATGTTTTATGTGATAAATGTCAGCAAATGAACTGAAAACCAATTGCCTACAGTATTTCGGAAGGAAAATGACACAACAGCCTACCCCCTCCTTCTGCAGAGTTGAATCATTAAAAAACAGGCAGGAATAAAATTCTTTGTTCCTGCCACACAGCATGGGGTGGGCAGCACATGCTGTCATTGACAGTTTCTTTGCTTTCTTCGTGCTTATTCTTTCCTTGCGATGAAATGTGAGAAAGAAAAATGATCACCAAGAGGTTTTTTTATTTCATTTTTAAATTGTTTTTTCAGTAGCCACTCTCCTGCTCTACAGGAAATACATAACCACCAAATCACCCCATTTGTAAGACAGTATCCACTGCTGCTCCAGTAATTGTAAGGAGGGGTTCCCATACACACAGCTGGAAGAAACAAAATACAACAGTTTTCTCCAGTTTCAATAATCTTCAATGTACCAAGCTTCAAACCAGCAGAGCCTTCTCCTAGAATAACAACAATAAGTAGCAAGTATTCTGGAGTTTAAAGGTGATCTAGGCAGTCCCACTAAGAGGACAAAACCACTTTAATGTATTGTGCTGAACATCCTCATACACAAGGAAAACGTATGTTTCCCAGTACAGCTTATCCTGCCTGAAGGCTCTGAAACTCTACCCATCCCAGTGTAGCAGATTTCACTGTGCACAGCACCACGGCAGGCACTGTGCTCCTGGCATTACACCAAAGGGCTAAACTAGAGATATCTAGAGAGAAAAAAATAAATCAACCAACATAACCCATGGGGCTTTAAAGACAGTTCTTGCTCCATTATTCAGCTTACAGGACACCAAGGGGAAAGCAGAAGTCTAGGACAGGGCAGGACTCTTGGACAGGGTCAGAAAGCCAGCTCAGACCAGCCAAGTATCATTGATGTGCTCCTGACCCTGCTCATCATACAGCAGCACAGAGGCTATATTTTGTTTGAGCCTGCAGGAAACCTCCATATTAAATCCATCTTTACAGCCTCCACTCTTTCTTATTTGAACAGCCACCATCAGAAATCGAGTACTCTGGATCATTTGGCTCCCTTGAGCTTTCTTGTGTGAGCCCCCAGGCCTTCTGCATTTAGGTGCTGGAGCCCCATTAATATTCAATATGTTATCAGATCTGCTCTCCTCTGCAATATTAATGTCACCTCCCATGTTAATTCTCACCAATCTGACTACCATGCATGTAAAGTGTCTAAAGTAACTGTGGCTGGAACACCACCACAAAACATTAAGTAATTTAACAGAGAAAAAAAAAAAAAACAAACCACATATTGGCTTTGACTGGCAGTGTTGTTCAGAGCACATGGCAGTAAGTATGTTTTACACTTTTAAGGCACAATCCAGCAAGAGAACTGCTAAGGTTGGAAACCGAAGCATACAAAATGCCAGAATTCAAGCTGCCTAAACAACACTTATTTGACTATCCCATGTGTATAAGGTCTAGAATTACGTGACCAAAATATTTCCCTTCATACTCTGTCTCACCAAGGGCACAGAATGGCTGGTGCTCACTCCACAAGCTATTCCTTTTCCTTTTTAAGTTGCATATTATTCTGCCTATTTTTCAGAGCGAAGCCTTGGACTTATTTGCCATACATCATTCAAATCCCATTCTGAAGACAGAATTTTTATCTTCCACATAAACAAGTTATCTTTCCTAATGACCCATGTGAGTTGAGATGATAGTATTATTGTCATTTTACAAGTGGGAAATGAAAGCAAAGAGATAAAAGTAAAATGTTTCCATTTCTTTTGGATGCCTCAACTGAGACTTCTGAGACCAGATTTTCAGACAATTTAAAAATTACTATAAAGCACTTCATGAAAAAATCTACCCAGCGCAACTCAACAACTTGCAGAGATGCTTTAGGTAGTTTTCATTGAATTAGTCCCTGAGCCAACACAGCCGTGGCACACTGCCTCGGCTGATCAGCTCTGCTGGGAGAAAGCAGGGAGCTGGCCCAGGCTGGATTAACGCACACCACTCTACTGGCCCTAGGATCCTGCCTAATCCTTCAGCAGAGCAGAGTGCTGCAAGGACCTACGACACCATCTGGGGTTAAATCTGACATTACTAAGTGATGCTGCCTGCACTGCTGAAACTCTCAAGGGGCTCCAAGCAGAGGTCCCATCAAGTTCAGTGGCAGCTAGGAACACTCAACATTTCCAGAAATCAGATTTCTGAGAATCAAACTGGGCACACAAAAAATGTGAACATCCCATCGGCAGCCCACCATGGAAAGTCCAGTTCAAGTAACTTGCGAACCCAAAGGCACAGAAGTATTGCATCTCTCCCGGACAAAGCTCTGCTGCCTTGGCTATTAAGGCTTACTTCCTCTTCCAATGATTCTCTCACTCTTACTAATTCTTCACCTTTGTCAGCCTCTTTCTGCATCACAGCTCTGATTGAGAAACAAGGCATTCTGCTCTCTGAATAAGACAATGGTTCTGGGATAAAATACCCTAATAAACATACTTTACACTGCAACATTGTACTCAAATTTAGACTATTAATATCTTTGGTGTTTTCAGAAAGAAACTTTTGAAGATTCTTCCTGCAGCCATCACAGATACTCATTGCGTATCTGCAGGATCACAGCCTCTAGAGATACTAGATATGCTTCAGACTCTTGGGTCAATAGACTAACTAGCAGCAGTAGTAGGTTGTCCACTTGGGCCAGGGGAATGACATTTTCCTGCAAGTAGGGAATTTCTCAGAATCCCGCAAGGAACAAGACAGTGATTCAAGTCTTTAGACAGACTTGTCTTCCTCATTCACAGCTCCCTGTCCTAACTCTCCTCTCCAGTCTTGACCTTCCTGCCCATATTCAGCAACCTCCTGCCGCAGCCCCTCTTCAATGTCTCATACTCTTTCCACACAGATAGTCTCAACTCTTTCACATCAGAGCCACCTTGCCTCCCCAATGCCCTCATGCAGGCCTCTTATCTAGAGGTCTCTTCTGGCTCCTGACTTCACTGAACAAGAGCCACAGCAAAGAGGCTCTTCACTGTCCATCCTATCCCTTTCCTCTGCCCATCCAGAGCCCTACTTCTACTCCCAGACTGCAGCTCCTAACATAGTCAGTCCATGTTCCCTGTGTTCTTCAACAAATAATGTTAGAATGGTTCAGCAAAAGCAAGTTAAAGACAGGAAGAGAGGAAAACCTGAATACTTTAAAAGGCAAAGCATTTGCTATTTTTATTCGAAGTGCTGTGGCAAGCATAATTATGCAAATTCAAAAAACTTGTCATAATTGACCTTTTCAAAACATGTGTGTCCATGGGTCTAACATACAATTCATTAGTGAACCCTGAAATTTATTAAAGGTCAGCAGTTCTAGAACTTCTTCTCATTTCATCATTAAAGGAACTTATTTAAGAGGCACCCAGCAGCAATCATCAACAAAAACCAAACTTGCTTAAAAACAGGTAAAAATTTTGATGCATTGGGTTAGAAAAACCTGTACCTTTAAAAAGTTCTGTGAAAGGAAAAAGAAAAAAATTGCTCTTTCTACAGAATCTATCAGCTTACTTGCTGTTCTGAAAATTCAGCAATGCCAGAATCCAAAGATTCTGGTTATCTGAAGCCCTGTAAGCAGATTTAGTAGTCAGGAGTCACTACTGATTTCAACTAAGTTTATTCTGGTAGTGTGTAGAGTAAGTCTAAAATCTCATTATGTTTAGATCCTTTGAGGCTTGGCTGTCTCTCCTGCCCTACTGCTCCAAGAATGGTGCCACAAACCTTTGTATTCCTTCAGGGAAGATTGTTCTCCACCACTCTGATCTCACTCACAGCAACACAGTCTCTCCTCACCTTTAAAATTGGTGCATGCCACAGTCTTTCTATGAAGAGCTGACACAAGAGCCTGGCATAACACCTAGGAAAATGAATCTGCATGAACATTTCTGTGGAGTCAAGACAGGCCAAGGAGGGATTTCAGACAGAACATGCATAGGAAAAACAACAACAAAAAAACCCACTTCTTCACAAATAGTCACAAGCCCCGACGCAATTTGAACTTTATGCAGTATTATTTTTTATGCAGGGTCCACTTGAGAAATTAAGTATTTTTTTTCCTTTCAAGAAACTGAAACACAATGACAAAGAGGCAAAGCTGTCCTTAATTAGAACGGTAAGTTACAACATGAAATACTGATCTTGCTCCATGATAGAAATGACAGAATTATGGCTTTTACCAAGGGAATGAAGCAGTGAACATATAAAAAACTGAGGGCCAGATCAAACAGAATTAGTTGCCAGAGCATCACAGAAGATAATGCAACTACAATTTATACCAATGAAGGCAGCTTGTCCTTGAAGCTGAAGGTAATTTTTTCAAAAAAAGAACAAATATTTTTTCTGGAATTTGCATGCAGTACAAGCCTTCGCTTCCTGAATTAATATTCTACACAGCAGCAGCATGGACTATAGCACAAATGTGATTTTTTTCCATTGGCATCTACACTCTGAGAAATGTGTTGGTTCAACTGCTTCTTGTACAACAGATGGAAGGACATCATAAAATATGATGGTCCCCTAGCAGGCTCTTTGAAATTCAAATAAGGTTACATATCCTTCACCTCTACCATACAAGATCATAACAGGGTTGATGACAAAAATACTATATACTAGCATAGGTCTGCGTCAAATCAGTAATGTGACACAGTGTCAAGCTTAGCAGCATGGTTTTAACTGTTTATTTTCATTTAGCGCCTGCCTGCAGTGTCTGTCACCACCAGGAACATTCCATGAAGTCCCAAACAACCAGCACAAGGACACCAAATATAGCCTGGTGCACAGCAGCTGGAATTATCCTGCCATAGTTACTCCATTTTCACCCAAGATGGTCAGCAACTTAGCATCCATTTCTGGAGAGAATGCAATACCATAGCAATTCTTCAGTAACCAGCTGAGTAACTTGTATTTGATAACGGGCTTCACTTTTGCTGCTCTGCTTTCACATACATTCCAGGAGGTGGTGCTGTCACACACAGAGAAATGGATCAAAAACTCTGACATGGTGTTTGTGCACTGAATATGCTGGTTATCTTACAATTTAACATGACTATGCAGATAAATACTCAGCAGATCAGGAGGAGTTTACCCAACAAGTGCACAAGCCCACATGCACATGATGCAAGACTCAGGTTTCATGCAAAGTTACTAGTAAATGCATGTTAAACATTTTTTAAATTAAAAGCCTATCAGTTCCTAGTGTTCCAAATCTGAATGTACTTGTTCTGAAAATAACAGAAGCTCCTTTGCTTTCCATGAATTCATACCATGGGCTATTACTCACCGAGAATAAACCTGTTGTGTCACCCTCTGTAACAGCCATCTGGGACAGATGTTTTAAATGGAAACTGCCATGAGATTTAGGGTCCACAATCAACTTATCTTACAGCTTGATCATTTACCCCTTGAATGTCCCAATAAGAAGTTATGGAGTCTCACCTGACTGAAGGAAGCAGTACACATAACGTACATTGGCTTCCTTCCATGATATATGAACAGTCCAGAAAGCAGATCAATGCTATGCCCGTACTGTCCTATCCCACCCCACCCAATCCCTGCTGCTTGGAGAGCTAAAGCTCACCTGATTTTTTTTAAGGGTGTGGAATTGACCATGCATTATGTATGCAAGGTCAGACAGACTATTTGTTTGCTCCTCTTTACTTGCTACCAAGGACCTTAGTTTCTTAAGCCAAATAAATTCCCTTTAAAAATCAACAAGTATAGATCAACTATAAGATCAACAAGTATAAACATTTTTCATAAAATTCTGAAACAAAATTATTAGCTATTCACATCCAAGTTCTGTGAATTTTTTTGCATGTCCATCTGGCAGACAGCTGCATTATTTATCTGCTGTCACACTCAGTAAATTGATCTGCTGGCATTTAAAGGTGTCATCTTTACTCATTACAATTTCAATGATCACTCCGGCACTGCCAGTATTGTACCAATGACCTGAGTTCTGACTACAACTTTTAATCTCTGCAAATCACAAAACCTGCAAGATTGAATTCCACATATAAAGCAATACACAAAGAGACAGGAGAAACCAAAGGACTAGGCTGCTTTGCTTCAAAGTTCATTGATCTCTATATGGGAACAATTTGATGAGAAAATTAATTTTATGATTCTAAAGTGCAACATACATTTTTTTCAAGCTCAAGGTAAAACATCAGAACTGGTGACACTGCAATGCAGAATTAAGGTAAATAGGCTTCACAGACAAGAATGGGATTATATTATGCTCACAATGATGAGACACTACCCAGTTGGTTGCACATCACAACCACTGTCCTTTCAGTTGCAAGAGGAATGTGACCACATCCTCAGAGATAGACCACACTGCCCTGTAAAGTTTGGGGCAGATGTTGCTTACCCTCAGCCACATATTCTGCATGCTCTCCCTAGCACGCTTTCAAACTATTTTGGCCGCAGTGCCAAAGACCAGAACTCCATTTCTGCCCTGAGATATTTCAGGCTGGCAAATAACAGCAGCCCCCCAGCCCCACACCAGTTGACTAGGGGTTTAAAAATGAGCAGAACAAATACAGTTTGGAAAATGTACCAAAACACGAGACATTCAAGATGCTCTAGTGATACATGCAAGCAGTTTTAAAGAAAAGACACAATGAACATCCAAGCTCCCTCGCAATGCACAGGCTGTTGCACGCTGCCACACTGTAACTGTCCCCCATTTGCACGCTCTACCATGACCTTTGCAGGCAAACGGCACCATAACCATCACCACTGACTGAGGGTCTTCTGCTGAGGAAATGACCACCAGCATATTTCTCATGCAACACTCTGCAAGCCAAGGAGTGCACAAAAACACATGACAGCATCTTGGGAAAGAAAGGACATACATGTTGAGGTCAAGAGCCAGCATGAGCATGCACATGTACTTCAACTGGAAACTGAAGACCAGCTGAAATAATATCACCTCCCATTCACTGACATCCCTGGGCAGCACAGGAACTAAACACAGCGGTGACCTGCAACTCCCAGCCACACACACACAGATAGATAGATAACCCCAGCAAAAGTTGGAATTTTGATCATGCCTCACAGAGAAAAACCTAATTAAAACTATTACACTTGGAAAACTTCCAGCTCTATGAATCTGACAAAGACATTTATGATGATAAAAGAATAATAATGGCCAATAAAACCTCTGTACATAAAAGCACTAAAAGAGTTTTACAGTCAGAAATCCAAGGGAAGAACATTTTAAACACATTAATGTGCAACTTCTATAGAAAAGGAGTAGCATAACTTTTCCATTTCATAAACTGAAGTTTAACTTCACAGCTATCTGTATCCTATCACACTTTTCCTGTCAGACTAAACATGTCTTGTTTTATTACAGGTCAGAGCAACTAATCTCGCGGGACATTTTTGATGAAAATGAACTCTAGGCTTCAATAAAACAGCCCAATGTCCTTTCTGTGATAGCTAATTTTTGACACTTCAATCCACTTTGCATTTCTATCCTTTGAAAGATTCCTGACATCAGAAGGAATTCGTAACACCATCCACCAACAGGGGTGCATTACAGTAAGACATATTGACATGCTTGCTCTTTTTATTGATCCATGCAGCAGGTTGTTATTTGAGGTAACATTAACAGAAATGTCACATTAAAGAAAAAAAATTATTTCACAGTTTTTGGAAAAAACATTTGTCCGAGTGCTGCCATCTGCACCAATATTTGAAAACCAAGCTATTTAAATATGCATAATTTACTTAATCTTATCAAGATATTTGAAAATTAGAGGCTTTTTATTACATTTTCCAAAGCATCATCACTTTGCATATCGAGTATTGTATCCATCTGGAAAACTGACACTTGAAACAGCCGTGCCTTTTCAAGTCCATACCACCTTGTTATATCAGGCTCTTCATACATACTGAACATATGACTTCTGGAAGCTGCTTTTGGGAAATAAGGGTAAGAGGAGACAAAACCTACAAAGACTGCTCAAATGATGACAATAAGAATTTTAAGTCTCTCAAAAATATGTATACTGAAGTTTTGTGGTGATTTCCTGCAATTTTTCCTGTTTATTTTAGAATCAGGCACAAGAGAACAGCTTAGAGGAACCTCTTTTCTTGAATAGGTTTGAGAGTTTAAGAGGTTAAGAATTTCACAGCTGATTATGCTGACAAACAATTCCAATTTTGGACTAGCCTAAGTATTAAGTGACAAAAGATAAGAACTTCCAACACACATGCACTGGAGCTGGAGCCTGTTTGGGATTGCACCTCGTAGAGCCCAGAAACTGGAAATGGAGACTATGTCCACTCATGGTTGATTTGAGGAAAACGGTTTCTGCCACCCTGCCCCTGTCCCTCTCAGTGATCACCCTTATTCTGAACAGGTGTCCCATTTCATGTATTTGCTGTTTAAGCCTGGGAAAGGTGGAATGAAGACTCCACATATTTTAACTAAGCAACCTAGCTGCCCAGTTAAAATTGGCAGCTAAAACCTTCTTGGCTATAAGACTTTACCTAACCACAATGTTTAAAATACAAAAAGATTGTTTCCATTTTATCCTGAGCCTCCACTGAACAGCACACCTGAAGCAGACATCCAGGAAAGGGAGCAGCATGCAAGAAAGAGAACTCCTGGAATGATTCATTAACAGCACAATCAAAACCAAATAGGCTTTATTAGACTATCATTATGCTTTACTGTAACAGATCAGTGACATATTCAGGGGAAGACTTTGGAAAAAGGTAGTTGCAAAGTCCTTCTAAACAGCCTGGAAGTTTCTAGGACCAGCCCACAAGACCTTTCTGGACATTTGCTAAGCTCTGGAAGACTATAAAGTACAGGCTTCAGAGGACTGGGTTGCTGTATATTCTGAGCTGCTGAGCAAACCGTAGGAGGGGGACTGTGAAGCAGAAGTGAAAAAGAAATCTCAGGCTGACTTAGCCATTTGCTCTAGAAAAACAATAATTTTCCAGGAAAATGTTCTAAACAGCTGAACCTTATCAAGCAGGCTGGATGTGAACTGTTCATCCAAGGAACACTGCAGTAATGAAAGATTAATGTGCACATTACTTTAGGGGGTTTGAACATAAGACTATCTCTCATCTTCAAATCTACTTTTCTGAATTTCTTTGTGTGCGGTATTTACAATGTCCACTTCTGTTCTTAAGGTAGCAGCAGAAAGAATATCTTCTTTGAGTAAACAGATTTGGACAGACTGCAGAAATTTGCCAAATATTGGTTTTGTTAGGGCTGAGCTTAAAATTTCAATCTTGTTTCAGTTTCACATAGAATGAAGTTTTACAAACTGATTTGTAAAACAAATGTATTATATTGTATTAAAGCAAGTGAACTGTACTACTTCAAATAAACTGAAACATCTATGATAATTGAGTATTTTGAGAGCAGCAGAAATATACACTTAAGGGTAAAACAGTACACTAGGAAAAATGTTGTTGTCCTAGCAGGTTCTGTCTGAACACGTACGGAAACAATTTTTTTACAGTGAGGATGACTGAGCATAGAGCAAGTTGCTCAGAGAAGCTGTGCAGTCTCCATCCTTGGAGGTACTCAAAAGCCATATGGACATGGTCATGGGCAGCCTGCTCTAGGTGCATGAGAAGGACAGTTGGACCAGGTGACCTCCAGAGGTGCCTTCCCAACCTCAACCATTCTGTGCTTCCAAAATATGTCTCAAAATAATTACTACCATCCAAAAAGGTAGTCAACTTGTGTAATTTCTGGAACTAAGAAATGCTAGCATCAGATGTGCTTTGGGTCTCCTTGGAGAGATGAGTCAGATTCTCCATGTTCTCATTGAGAACCCACTCAGGCAAGGTCACAGGCAGACACTCTGCCTGGCTTGGCCAGATGTGGTTACTGCTAGTATACAACAGCAGTCAGCCAACTGATCTATAATGTCTTATTATACAAGCCTTTTCTTCAGTGATACTTTCAGTCAGGTCTCTCCCCACTCCCTGTCTACCAGTTTTTACAAAACTTAGCCTAATACCTTTGTGTCTATGTTCTTAGCAAACTGAAAGAAACCATTTGGTAGATACAAGTTACAAGTGACAAAAGTGACAACTCAATATATAAGCCCGTATTTCTTTTGGAGATCAAGTTAAAAACATGTTACAAGGAGTGCAGTCTTCTACTGAACAATGTGTAAAGCATACTAAGCATCCAAGAATTGCAAGGAGAACCATTACCTGCTTGTAGTTCTCTGGTTGTCTCACAAGATCTGTTTCTGTGACAGAAAAATGTCCAAGGATCTGGTCCAAATGAGAGCCACTAGTGAATAAATGGATCTGGAACAGATTAAATTAAAAGTTATTTGTCAGTACAAGGACCAGATCATTAACAACATCATTAGCTACCATCTAACAGCTGCATGGATTGGAATAGTGATGTGAACCAGTGGTTATAAGCCCACTCCCAATGGAGAAGTGCAAATGTTAATGACTACCACCAATACAATAGACCTTTAAGTAGCCTGCATGAAATGATGATCATGCACCACAATCATCTCAAAGTGGTCCATCTGGTATTGTTACCAGAATCACATGCAGGAATTGCTCCTGCTGCCACCACAGTAAAACTGAAAGATTTCTCTCTTCATCCTGTCTTAAAAGTCTTTTTCCTTACACTACACACGCTCTTGTGCATAGCATGAAAGGAAAAAACATTTACACAGATAGCAGAAGTCTTAACAGAGGTAAAGGATACCCTCAGCATAATTTTTGATATCTACCTTTGAAGCAGAAAATGCTACCTATTTACAGCAAGTTTTTCTTTTTCTGCAATATATTGTTGGCATTCACTTACTGGGACCTTGTCCCAGTTGCACTGGTGATGGTATCATCAATTACTTGATGAAGAAGCTTCCCAAGTTAGTCAAGGGAACAATAAAAAGCAATTCCTCCTATTCAGAGCTGATCCCTTTGTTACTGTAATAACTGCAGCTGCCAAAAAAGATAGCGGTGCACACTTGTCAGACAATCGCTCATATTTCATTAATATTTCTGCCAGAAGACAGAGAATGTTTCCTGCTTTTCTTCCTTTATTCTGATATAAACTTTATCATACACTTGGGTATTGACAACTATTTTAAAGTTGACAGGCACTGGGTAATTATCAACCCTTCCCTGAAACTTCAGAATATTTTAGCGTTTCTTTCCCAAAACTCACTTCTGGTGACAACCATCTGTCACATGTGCAGAGCTATGTGAGTTTAAAAATAAAAGAGCGCCTCCCCACACAATGTTCTTCCTTTCTGCTTGCCACTCCTCTCCCTGCTGCATTCTTGCATAACTCTGGTTGCCAAACCTTTGGGCCTCCAGCACCAGGGACAAATTTCAGCCTCTCTTCAAAAGTATGTTGCAGCACCATCACTGGCTAAAGCCCAAAACCAATACTCTAAAGCTGTAACAACAGCAGAGTAAGGTGTTCCCCTGAGACCGGACTAGATAGATACTGGAATAATCCAGTATTTGCAACTGAAATAATCCAGTATTTGTGTTTTTACAATCTGTTATTGACAACCACAATATATGAAAGAAACAAGGCTTAAAGAGGGAAACAGTACCAAGCAGCAGGTGAGAGGATGAGAGACAGAGCATGTGTAGCTGCTGTGTGGCACTAGAATGGACTTGAGGAAGCAGGTCTGATTTAACCTTACACTAACCTTTGCACAAGAGTACAGGCACAGCTCCCCACTGAGCACCACTTCTGGGGAGTTTCCAGTACCAATTCCTAAACACCCTTGAGCTTAGACACCCTGCAGGGAGATGAGCTTGTCTAATTCACCTAAGAGAGGATGAAAAGAGGGACTGTTCATAGTTCACACAGACTTGCACGAGAGGAAAAACAACTATTGCATTAAAGAGTGTGCTATTGAGATCTAATGGCAAATTCACTTCAGGAAAAAACAAAGATTTTCAAACTAAGTATCTCAAAACAAAAAAAGATATAATTAACCAATGTAGTAACTTACAGAGCAACGTGGCAGACTCTTCATGCCAAGATACAGATGCATCTAACAACTGCAGTTCAGCTCATTCATAAATTACTGACAATGAGGTAACCACCCAGCACCAGTCTCTGCCCTCTGTTATTCAGGGATCAAGCCTTTGTCCTTGTTCCTTTCCTCTTCTACTGCAAGATCAGCTATATAGATATGACCAATCCAATCCACTCTAATACACCTTATTTTACATTGTTTATCTTAGAGGAGGCACAAGAAGCGCTGCTCTGCGTTCGTATTGACAGAATACAACTTCTGCTCCTATAGTTTCCAAGCATATTACAACATTATTGTCATTTTACCATGATCTGATACTGCCAATTATGTTAAACTCTTCTCCTCTCATCAAGGATTACATTTAACATACATTTTAGTCCTACTAACTTATATCCATAGTCCACCATCAGATGTTCACCTGCCTAACAAAATACACCTCTGAACCCAATCTAACCTTCACCTATTTCAGGTGTGCCTTCTGTCCCAGTCTTTAGTAGATGGAGGACAGCTGAAAATACCCACAGGAATCAACCAGTTTTGCAGAAACTCACTTGTTCTGCTATTTCTTTTCATGTGCTGATTGTGGCATTTAACAGACCCGAAGAACAATGCCAGTTTTAAACTATACAGGTTCCTACCTGTTTTTCTGAGCCTATACAAGGCTTCTCATTCATATTTCTTAAGGCAAAGTGGCAATTCAAAGCCTAACTAAGAACAGCTGGTCTCCCCTATGAATTCAACAGGGATCAAAAGCCAGGCAGATAGATATTCCTCCGACACATGACTGAAAGAGGAAGAAACAGAATAGAAGGAACCAAGAGGTGTGCCTTAATACAGTAATTTATCCTTCACGTTTCCATATATTTGAAGGTATATCAGGTAAATATGTACCACTGAGAATTTTGAGGGAATTATAATGGTATTACTGTATTATACTTTCAAAGCAGGCCAACCTGCCTATGTAGAGAAGCCATTATAATGTTATTCAACAGCTCATAGCCTCAGGCTGCAAAATTCCACAGCAGCAGAGAGGTTAGATTTCCCCAAGGAAGTCTTCCTCCTACAGCAGGACCTGTGTGTCTGTAAGCTTCAACAGGCCTTCTGGGAGCTGAAGTCACTGAAAAGCAGCTCATCAGAAGAACTAGCAAAGAGGAATAGCCAGTCAGACCACCTAACAAGCAATTCCCAACACATGACCAGCTGTAGCTCCAGGGAAGCTTCCCTCTTCAGTAACCTATACCGGTTACTCCAGAACCTCATACCATCAACCTTAAATGGCTGTGAACAGGACAGAGTAGATAGGCCCCCCAGCAATCAGTTTCAGTTATCATTTGTATATTTTGGAGAAAGAACAGCCATTTATTTTTGCCAATTTCCCTCCTACTGCTCCCTTTCCCTTTCTCAGGCAGTACAGCATGATTTCATTACAACATGAGTCATCACTTCTAACCTGAAAGTACACATCCCCAATCACCCATGTGATTCAGAATTTTTTCACAAAATCTCAGAAACAGAAAAAACCTTTGGAGGTCTTTAGTCCTACCTCCTGCTCTAACAAGGACTTTGCCAACATCAGTTTGTTGCTTTGTGTATATGAATCTTGGAAACCTCCAAGGATGGATACCATTCAGCATCTCTGGTGACCTGCTCCAATGCTGCCCATCATCCCAGAGAAGCTTTTTCCAGTATGCCTGAGCCCTCCAAGCTACAATCAGTGGCCCCTTCCCCTTTGTGTTCCGATACTGCTGAGAAGACCATGGATCCATCTTTGTAACTACCATCCTTGTAACTACCCATCAAATAGCTGAAGGCAGCTATTAGGTGATCTTTCCCTCAGCCTCCTCTCCATCCAGGCAAAGAAGCCCAACTTCCTCACCCTTTTCTTGGAAGTCATGCCCTACTTAGCTAGTCCTTGACTATCTTGGTAGTCTCTTGCTGGATCTTTGATGTACAATTCTTATTTCCAGTAGCAATATCCATACTTAAAAAAGTAGAGTGGAAAAGCAGCCATCTCCTGAATAAGAACGTATTTTCCAAGTGTGATGTGTTTTTCTCAGAAAGCCCCAAATAGAGAATATGGTATTTTAGAGCCTGTGTGAGTCACAGAATGAAATCTGTGGAAGTGTCGCCACTACTTGGCAAAAATTATAGCGCATGATCAGCAGTAAATAAGACTGTTCCACAGTTGAGATACATAACCTGCTAAGTTATTAAACAGAGCAAGTAAAAGCCATAATTATAATTTTGTAGAGAAAGCCCTCTGTAAATCTGTCAGCATAATTAAAAAACATAGCACTTACTAGCCTTTTGTATACTGTATTTGTGGTTTATATGAGAAAAGCAGCAGCTCATATAGAGGTCTTATTGGGTCAGCTCAGTCTTCTAACACATAGCAGACTAGTTTAAAAGTTTTAAAATTTATGCAGTAGCAAAGCCAAAATTCCTCTATAAAGAGTCAGGAAATATCAATTATTGTTTACTTACACAATTTAACAGCTGTGTATGTTATATTTTATGTTACTGTAGATGTTAACATTAATGTGGCACTGTAATGAAGTCCCTTCCAAAGTCACTTTTACTTTTCAATTTTCCTGCTTTTAATGCAGACGACAATATAAATCAGAGCACTGGACTTCGGGAGTTTTGTTCAGACCTGTAATACAGTTGCACACACGTATTTGATCACGCGTAATATCAGTGCGTGATCACATTGGAGGAGCTGGGCTCCAAGTTATCCTCCTATGTATACATCTGCAATGGCAGCCCTGTACATACACTGCAGAACATAGTCTGATCATAACCAGCACCGCTTACTGCTTTCAATTTAGTCCAGTGATGACTCTTGGAAAATGCAGTAATGGCAACTCTGTTTCTCTGCTCATCCAGTTTCTCATTCTCCCTTGTGCTTATTCTTCCAGATTCTGGAAATCATGGGCCAGGAAACTGTAGCATAACTAACCTGTATCTTATATTTGTCTGACTGTAACAGTCCTAACTTCAGCAAACATTTTTTTTTTCCTTGGATAGCCACAGGGGAAAAAAAAGTGCAAGTTTATTTCAAAGTACAATCCCCAAAGGAGGTCATCATCTCCCCTGTCACCAAGCTTAGCATGTTGCCCAGTCAGCACAGCTCTTCATCATTTCAATGCCTGATCTGAACCATTGAGAGTATTTCTGTTTGTACTCGAGGCCCAGGTTTGACCTGCTCTTAATTCTTCCTTGGTCTCATTAACTGCAAGCTGAGGTATTGAAGCTGCCTAATGATTTGTTACTGCCACGTACTACATAAATCAGAGCACTGATGATGAGTTATGGAGATATTTGCCTCACCTACTATAAAAATCAGCATACCTTAAATAGCTTATCAAGGGGACAAGATGCCAATCATTTCATTTGAATTTTATATCACTAAGCCACCTGTCCCAATAGCCTCACTGTCTGTAATCTCAGTGCAAAAGCCAAGGACTGCACCTGCACTTACAGTGAATTGCTATCTTTGGTCCCAGATCAGGAAAGCACGTTCACAGTGGGCAATGAGAAGCAAAAGGTTATTTTAGATGCTGCACATACAGCACTTGATCCTTCCCTAGGGCTGTCAATCAGACATCTTCCCTAGCAATCAATTCGTATAAAGAACAAAATGTAACCTCATTACAGTTTTCAGCATTGCTCTGTCAGACACAGGATTAAAACCAAGAGTCATCTTCATTCAAAACCCTCTTGTTCCAATTCTGACAACTTTCTGATTATAACTGTTGTTCTTTGAGGAGAAATTTCTCAAAACTGTTCTTAGTCTCAAAAAGGTTTTCTGTGAAGGTTCTGGGTACAATACCAAGTGGTTCCATAAGTTACCTGCAGAGATATGAATGGAGAAAGGGGGCCTAGGGAAAACATTACTGAGTAACTTTCAGGACTATCTTAAGAACCATTCTTTTTGTCTTTGCAGTCACCATCATTATCAACTTTAGGACTGCAGGCTGTTTCCATCCTAAGCATACATGATGCTCCTAGATGTCTGTGATTTTCAGACAGACATATAAACATTACTCATAAATGGGAACAGAATTTGAATCTTAGCAATGTAGAGACCACTACTGACTCCTGACTTAAAAGCAAGTAGATTTTGAGTTGTGCTCAGATGTTCCCTAGCACTTCAGAAAGGGAAACTGCATTTTATTTTGCTGCTATTACTTTCAACATCCATGCTCAATATTTTGAATCTGCATTTCCAATGAACTTATAGTTCTGAATCACTACTTCTTGTCTGTGGGACCAGAATGCTCTATCTTGCTTCTACTTTCTGAGAAAAATGGAGACAGCCTATTGTTGCAGAAGTGACTAATGTGCCAACCTGCAAAAGAGACTTTTATACAACAATTACAACCTTACAAACACTGTACATACTTCATTTACTCATGGTTCTGCCCCAGTGGGGAAAGGTAGGGGTATTTGTATTTACAGTAATTCACTCTTATCTACAGAAAATGCAGAACTAGCAAACAAGAATAATTTGTATATTTAGTCCTAGCTGACAAGGCTTTTAAATAATAAACAATGCCATAGTCAGTTAGAAGAATCATTTACCTTGTGCAAAAGTTTGCATAGCTCCTGCTGCTGAGCATGCAAACTCCGCCACTGGAACCTCAGCCTCCCATTTAACCACTGAAGGTATCGAACATCTACTCTGTCTTCTAGCCCATATTCAGGTGCTATTGCAGTTGTACCTTTCTGGCTGTTAGGCAGATCATCTTCACACTAAAAGCAGAAGAGAATACCAAAATGTTTTAAGTTAGCTTCAACACTTTCAAATCATTCAGGAATGAAGAACATATAAGGCAAATAGGGCAAAGAGGAGGAAAAAAATCCCCAAAAAACAAAGTTCCAGCAGTAGAGAGAAATGGTAACCTTTTAGAACACAGGACTGAGAACAGCCGAAACAAGTACTGAAGACTGGAATAAATATCAGCTTCTCAGCTATGATGTGGTGAGCTGTCTCTTCCCCTGTCTCTCATTTTCCATACCCAGAAATACACAGTGTTCCTGAGACAGCAAGCATGTTCTTTACCCAGGGGGGGGGGGGAAGGGGGGGTGATTAAAAAAAATAAAATAAAATCACATTTTGTCTCGATTTGAGTAAGTCAAAGAACATAAAAACCAGACTTAGCTCCTCCAGTGTCTTCCCAAAAGTGCTGCAGGCTGTATTCAGTGACCCATTTTGTAAATCAATGCCTTATATAGGGACAAAATTGTGGGCCTGTGCTTAGCCAGCTGTTTTCTTTTCTCCATCCAACATTTCCCTTCTTGCAGGATAGAGTAAAAGAAACAATCATCCAGCTGATACTGGCCAGGAGTCTACAGAGGTACTCCCAGCTACAGTTGCACCACCTGTCTTGCCTTGTTTTGCCTTTCTCTAGAGTAATTTGGAAAGAAGGGAGAAGCAAAGAGTTTCTTTTTGTTCACCTTGTCCCACTTTCCTTCTGCTGCAGAAAAGAAAAAAAACCACACACCACCACCTTCATCTTCTGGATTAAATGTCTCCTTGGCTAATGGCATAAGGCAAGCAAGACATTTCTGTTGTATTTCTTTCCCAAGGAAATTCCACCTCCCCCAGCCTCTTACACAAAGGGATCATTCACGTTTACGAACAGATCTCTCTCTCCATTTTCAGCTAAGACTCCTGCAGATTGCAAATTGAAAAGGGAGGAAGGCATAGGTTGTATTACTTCTGATGCCAGTAATACCACTTAAAGTAAGGCTGAGCTGTCAACTTCATCCAGTCTATAGAAAGCACATACAATAAACACAATCCATAATTCCAAATTTTTTACTACAGCATATCAAAAGAAATAGGAGTAACACAGAACTGTGAAGGCCTGGTTATTCTGAATGGGTGTTTGCCAGCTAAGAACGTGTTTCCCAGTTGTTGGATTCTCAAGACATTTCTTTAAGGTGGAAATTTACAAAGCCTACTTGAAACATGACTGTTTGCAAGAAAATACTTAAGCAGATATTTGGACCCACATACCTTGATGGTATTTAAACATATGTGCTTCTCTGCTACACAGACTTCCACGTTCAATAAAATCTTATAAAGATTCATTTGGCAGACACAGCTTGAATGTAATTCCAATTTGGATCCGAAACTAAAAATGCAAACTGTAAAATGAGGAGAGTTTAATCTTGCCTTAAATGCAGATTTCAGCAGAAGTATATGTATAGCCATGACCAAATAACTCCCTAATGCTTGTTTTAACCTAAATATCACCTCAGTTGACAGGGCCTCTAATACAATGAGTGTTCATATTACTTACAAGCAGAAAAATCCTGTTCTGGTCACATAACAAAACATATCAAGATTACAGGGTTTTTTTTTCCCTTTGCTCTGTGGCTCAGATAAATGCATGCTATAAATCACAGGGGTGTGGGGATGGTAAAGGGCTTTCCCTTTTAAAGGCACATATTCATCCTTATTTAAAAAAAAAAAAAAAAAAAAAAAGGAGAGACAGTATCTCCTTTGTGCCAACTGCAACGTCACTCTTTTCCTCGGATGCCATCAGCCCCTTGCCCCTAAAGCAAAAGGCACTGTGTTCCAGGGCACTGCAGTCCGAGCCAAGTACCTTCAAGGTTCAGACTGTCTTGCCCGCATCTGGAGAGGCTTCTGGACTATGAAACCATACAGATATGATTACCAAGTTGTCCACAAACACAATGAGCCAAGCAATTGTGTATTAGTCACAACAGCAGAGAAAATGCATGTGTAAACAACATTAAAACACTTCACATATCAGCCAGAAAGCCACAAGGCTAAAGACAGACTTGGGATTCCCAGATTAAAATCTGCATTTTCCATAATTTACAGTTCAACTCCAACTTCTCTGGTTAGAGGTTTCAGAACAGCACAAATACTGCTCTCCTGGGGATTCATTTCAGGAAAGAATCGCATTAGACTCGATTGCTTTGGCAGTACAGTGACAAACACCATGCAGAGCTAATTTTATTGTAGCAAACTGCCTTATTAATATTAAAATAAGGAAGCCAGCCAATGCATTTTTTAACAGGACCACTCTATTATTTATTTCACAAACTGCACAAAAAAATTACTTTTCCTATGAAATACTTAGCCTGGCATAAAGTAAACAAGATAAAAAAAATCTTGCACATTATACTGTGACCTCAATTTCTAGTCCAATCTTTACAATCTAAGGCTATTTACTGCTCTCCCAGTGGGAGAAAAATCACTAAAATACCAGCCCAAGCTAGAGCCTTTGCTTCAAATATCACTGTGAATTTATCTAATCTATGCAGCAATACGGGTACACACCTACATTCACTTCTAAGATACAGAAGTGCATATTATTTAGTCAAAGCCATAAAGAGAGCAGCCAAGGCAACCACCCAGGGCCCTCAATGGCCTCCCCGGACTTACAATGCTCCACACCAGCTCTGGAAGAGCTCCTTTCATAGCCACTTGCCAGAAAAGCTTTTTGCTTGTAAACTGTTTGCTGCAGTTAATGTTTCTCTTTGATTCTGTTTCAGGGAAGGGAGGCGCACGGACTCCAGCTACAGAATGGTGCCACAGGCTTGCAGTACAAAAGCCACATCAGCACGTATCAATACCCTCGTTGTAGCATCAGAGTCTTTTCCCATTACATTGGTGTTACCAGAGCTAGTCTTGTCAAACTGGATGATGTGGACTCGCCAGAGCACCTGTGTTTAGCGTAACTTAATCAGAAGCTAGAACAAAGCCCCTCAAATCCCCTCCTACTGTAACTCACCCCAAACGAGCTTTTCTGTCCTAAAAGCTCAAGGTACTGCTGTTAGAAGATTTCAATATCCATTTATTGGCAAGACTCAGAAAAGCCGCACAAGCCTGATGAAGGTGACATGCATATATTTTCAGGAACCCTCTTCGAGCCAACTCCTGAACTACCACCCTCCCCAGACTTAGGCAGAACTTAAACCCAGGTCTCCTGTAGTAAAAGATCCAGGCAAATAACCAGCTAAGCCTCAGAATAAATACACGTTCCAGGACACCATGCCAACGACAGTAGCTCACAAACTACAAAACCTAATCTGCACTCATAAATACATCTCTGGCTTAGTCAGAGCTAAACACAGCTTATGTCCTAAGACCATACATTTAAAATTTTTTGCAAGGCAACCTAGAATTCAGTCTCCACCACCACAGAAGTTTTGCCCTCAACATTCCTCCCAGGCTATTTCAAGTCCAACTGTTATGAAAAAAAATGCCAGATGTGTGCATGCACTTACGGTTAGACAATGCAGCAAGTGCAAAACCCGCCAACACAGTCCTCATGGCACAAGTGCTCTGAGCAGACAAGACAGATTTACGAAGCACACTGAATTAAAAAAGTTACCAGATATAAAAGTACTTGGAGGAAAAGAATAAGGGGTGGGAGAAAGGAAGGTGTAAAAAAGAGACATGGGGCTATATCAATTTTCATGCAAATTCCATACATCTGAGCAAATAACTTGTATGCAACTTGCTTAGAGAGAAATTAAAGATTAAGACATTTCAACTTTTATAGCAGAAATAAAGCTTTTCTTGTTGGTTTGAAATACAAAGCAATTCCATGGTGTTGAGTATCAGAGAGCAGTTCTACCAACAGTAGATGGAGATAAGCAAGTACTTCATCATCTAAATAGTTTAACAAAGAACAACATAAGCATCAATGGCTTTGTGGACATGTGAGAAGGGGGCATCTTTTGCACTACTTGCTCCATTTGAGAATTTTAGTGACCTGGTATGCAGTTGACCTCGCTTTGTAGCTATAATTTAATCCCAGCTGGCAACTAAGCACTACGCAGCCGCTCACTCATTCCCCCGGTGGGATGGGTGAGAGAATTGGAAGAGTAAAGGTGAGGAAACGCACAGGTTGAGGTACAGTTGAACAGGTAAAGCAAAAACTGCGCACGCAAGCAAAGCAAGGAGTTCATTCACCACTTCCCATCAGCAGGCAGGTGTTCAGCCATCTCCAGGAAAGCAGGGCTCCATCACGCATAACGGTTACTCGGGAAGACAAACGCCATCACTCTGAACGTCCCCCCCTTCCTCCTCCTTCCCCCAGCTTTATATGCTGAGCGTGACGCCATATGGTCTGGAATGTCCCTCTGGTCAGTTGGGGTCAGCTGTCCCAGCTGTGTCCCATCCCAGCTTCCCGTGTACCCCCAGCCTGCTCACAGGTGGGGTGAGAAGCAGAAAAGGCCTTGGCTCTGTGTAAGCACTGCTCAGCAATAGCTAAAACATCCCTGTGGTATCAACACTGTTTCCAGCACAAATCCAAAACATAGCCCCATACTGCTATGAAGGAAATTAACTCTAGCCTAGCCAAAACCAGCATATCTGCTCATACACTTTGAATTAAACAAACTCAAAAAATTGTTTTAAAGCAAAATACCTTGCAGATTCAGTGGCAATCTTACAAAATGCCACAAGCAGTACTGCAAAGAAAACCCTTTGCTGTGCAGCTTCACACTTCTACACTTTCTGTACTTTTCCAATTTATTTAAATATTTTAATGCTTATGAATTCTTACCTTCATAAACTTCCTATGCCCTGTACACACAAAGGCAGTGAAAAGGCCTGTGCTGCCTGCATTGCTGGACAAACAAGGCTCTGCCAGGGCTAGTTCTGCAGGAGATGCTCTTTTCTGACTAGGAGCTGCCACCTGTCGACAAGTGATGGATCCCAGCCGCCGGCTCATCCCCAGCGGGCTGCGGCTTTTCCCCAGACATCTTCCACATCCCTCCAAGGATCAGCTCTCTGCTTCCATATTTGGACAGCAGCAAACAGCTTGCTGCTCTTCCTGTGGAGAAGCAACCCTATTGGAACATGGATAATGTGTTTAACCCATGGATACATGCATTAAGTCAACTCCCTGACATTAATCCTTGAGCAGAGCAAAATAAAGCACCTGCCAGTCGAAACTTTCAATGCATGCTCCCAGCCCACTACTCACTTGCACTTGCATTAATCTGGGTCTAGACAGAAACTATTTACTTGCAGGTACTACTCAAATCTTAACTACACTAAGCAAGCAGCCTGGTATCACAAAGGTGGGAAGGAGCATATCTAGATCCCTCGCTGCAGGACTCGGGAAAGGCAAAGCAATCACATAAATCAAGCCAATAAAGTGCTTCTGCAGCATTTACTGAGCGTGTGTTCCAAACCGCTCATAATTCAGACAATGGTTTTGATGTGACATAACATATGTTAACCTGTGTAATTACAGATCTTTAAGCAGAGCATAATTTTTTTTAAAATTAAACACCATAGCCAGAAATAACAGTATCAGACATGCCTTCTTAATTAATACAGCCATATATCTATCTGCAGGAGGGGAAAACATGAAAAGGAACAATTTGAACAGATGAATGCGAAAGGGACAACACTGTTTTCATTAACAGTACCATCAACAACACTAATTGGATTTCCTCCTAAATGAGGTAGGATCCAGATTAGACATATGCATGGAAAGATAGATGGTGTAAGAACCCACTCCCACATGATGCATGTACCAATTAAATATCCAGATATTTGCACAGAAGAATGTCTTCCACAAACATAAGTGCTCACAATGTAGAGGTTATGATCATAGCATATTTTGCAATTAAAAAAAAAAAAGTTAAATCCTGTGTTTCCGCAAGGCCTTTTAGCTGTTAAATCTCAGTGCCTTTTGCAAAAATTGCTACTCGCAACATCACTCCCAAGAGTTCACTCTTGGCAAAGAGTGAAAAAGAGAAGATGCTGAGCAAAGACAGAAAATGTGAACACAGCTCCTGCCCATTCCTGCCTTGTTCAAACAAGCCTGTCTGGCAGTAGCCACAGGCCTGAGGCACTAGAGCATGTCAGTCCCTTATCCCATCACTCCTCGCTTATTCAGGAGGTTACTTCAGAGCTCTGCAATACAGCAACTCTGCCTTTAAAAGAGCACAACAGCACTGCCTAATCTTTGGAGCTGCAAGGTTTTAAAATAGCATTTAAATCCCGAAGCTCACCACATCACATATTCAGACAAAACACAGAAACCAAACATACTAAAATAAACATGTGGCAGGGTAGACCTTAACTCAGAGCACTGCATTTTGCAGGGCTCAAGAAATGCAAATTGGATAATATCTTGCACTGCATTTCCTATGCCTGCAGCTGCAGCTCTGCTCGCCCATGTCCATTTTGCTTGTGGCAAGCTGCAGGACGGGGTAACCAGTGAAGAGAGAAAGATGCAGCACGATCTGGAGCAAGAGGCCAAAAGGAGAAGAAACAACAGTAACTGCTCTCCTGGAGAGGAGAGGCAGAGCTCTGCCATATATAGCTGGCCTGCATTGCCCTTCCTTGCAAGCTCCTTTTGTCCTCCTGTGGAAAAAGTGCTTTATTTCAAAAGATTCTCCAATAAGAGTTAAACCCTGATCACTTGAAGTGGGTCACCAAAAGCAGAGGATGTTCTCATTTAAATCAAAAGGCCATAGAGCAAAGATAACTAGAAGGTACCAAAGGTACTGGCTGCTGCCCGCCACTGGAGGGCAGGAGAGGAACGAAGACATCTTAAAATCACTCGGTTTCCCCAACAGACAAGAAAGTACACTGCATTTCAGCAAAGTACAGAGGACCAGTGTGACCATGCTAAGCCTTCCTATTAGCACACCAGTCCTCATCTTCCTCTTCCCCCGTGAAAGCTCAATAACTCCAGTGCCTGTTGGTAGAACCCCATCCAGAACACATCAGCTGCAATGTCAGGTTGAAGATATTTTGCATTTGTTTGAAATTCAGACATTACCAGAGAAACAGCAGATTCAATAAATTATAAGCCTTTGTGATCATTTCAGATTCTTTTAGAGCATTTTACCTTGATGTGCTGTCTAAAAAAAAAAAAATCCCACTCAAAATATATTCACCATCAGGCAAAAACAAACGTTATTAACTACACATTTTCCAGTGCACCACAGGAAACTGTTTTTCAGTGGGAAAAAGATTCCACAACAAGTCCGAAGCATAGAATTAAAAAAAAAATCATAAGGAATAGCATGTACATATGCACATGCAGAAGAACAGGAAGAAAATTTCAGCTAACACCTGTAACTTGTGCTTTAATACACACACACAAAAAAGGTGCATTTCAAGAGGCGAAACTGAAACGTGCTCCAGTTCTTGTATGGCAAAAACATATTCCTAATTTAATCACCTCTGACCACAAAATATGTTCAAGCCTACAGGCAATACCAGTAACTAAAGACAGAAACTATCACTTCAGGGTTCAACAGTTACCTATTCAGGAAGTGACTTTAAAAAGGACAAAAGGCAGAAAAGCCAAATTGAAGCATTTTTTTTCCCCTTAATTTCTGGTAAAAGCCCTTACAGGGTGGGTAGCAGTGCAACGAGAGTGCTGTGTCAGCCACACAGGAGCCCAGGGAGCTGCAAAGGTCCGGCTCTGGTGCTACCCCAGCAGAGGTGGCGTGGAGAGGGGTGCAGCACACACCAAACACAGCAGGCTGCCGCCGGCAGAGCGGTGCTGCTCGCTGGCACAAATGGGGTGAAATTTTGCAGGAGAAGTTTTAGGGATCCTGTGCCCTCTGTTTAGGTTTCAGGGACGGCTTTTAAAAAAAAAAAGTGTTCCTTAGCAGCTATTGGATACAGCAACAACAGTAGCAAAAAAAGGGGCAAAAAGATAAATGGTGAGAGTTACTAGGAAGACAGGAGGACAAAGAGAATAGAAGTGTAAGCACAGGGAATAAAGGAGGGAAATCAAAAACTGAAAGCTGACAGACTAATATATCCCAGAAAGATCTGGAAAGTAATTATGCTTCTGAGTTAGAATCAATAGGTTAATAAAATTCCCTCCTCCACCTCCACTGGAATAGGTGAAGAGGGGAAAAAAACCCAGAAAATTTATATTTACTGACACTACTGCCAAAGGTTTCCTGGTTTTCTGCTTGGGGGGAACATCAAGCTTGGCTGCTACGTTAACACTTTCCTCTAATAACGTGGTTTATGGGACAGCAGTGACAGTCAAGATTTCTATAACATACAGGCACTTCAACAAGATTAGACCAAGCATAAGCCTTACACTATATTGGAAATAGCCAGTGAGCCAAATTAGACCGCGACAAACAAAAGATTAATCAAATTGCAAACCTAAGAGTCAGAAGGCATCTCTAGTTTCATTTTTCCCCACCAGAACTAATTAAACTGAGTTCACTTTGGCATGCTAGAGACACACGCATGAATTCCAACTGTAACAGACATAATAGCTCTGTTTGTTGATTACTATAAATTCACAAAAGGGAAGGGGCATCCAATTTCACTCAGAGGGCAAGCAACAGGCAGAGGGAATTAGTGGAACGAAGAACCAGTGTTTGTGCAACATATCCTGGTGATAATGAGGGATATAACATCACTACCCCCATCTAAAATACTAAACAGCCTCCACACATAATTAAATTATGGGGCACACATAGATTAATTCAGCTATAGAAATAATACCAGTACAGGCAGTATTCCTCCCTGGAAACAGAAGAAATACATGCTCCTAGAGTACTGCTATTATCTGCACAAGCCATCATAGAGTTGGAGAAAGCTGTGATGATATCACTAAAATTTAAAAAGCACGGCAAAAAAAAAAATGTAGTCAAATGCTGAATGTGCTCTCTGCTTCTCAGAGAAAGAGAATATGAGAACTCCCCAGGTCTGCCTTACGGGTTCAGTGAAGGACAGCACTTCACCTACAGGTTTTCAGATGTGTTTTGCACTCTAGGATTTTCATGTGTAAACAGGACTCAATAAATGGCAATGAGAATAATCTGTCTGTAAATGATCACCAAAGCAACGAAAGATGTTAAGACTGACATCACAGCAGTGCGTATTTAAGGTAGATATCCACAAGGGGTGTGAAAAGCCTTTGAAGACAACATCTATCAATTAATCGCCCAGTGCTTTAAGGCAGTAACAATGAGTGAGAATTCCCAAGTAGACACTTCAGTAAATCGACGTGAACCTCCAATTCAGATTTTACTTAAGTCTTTATAGATCTAATAGAATTAGTGATTAATTTTTCTAAAGAGTTGACCAATGCAGGGTTTGAACTTTCATTTACTGCCTCTGGAGTCAACAACCTGATGACAGATCAGCACATTAAATTCAGGGAATGGACTTGCACTACAGCAGCCGGGTACTGGAGTTTGATATTCACTATCCATCCACTCTTCCCTCCCCTGTTCCTCCTGCACAGCAACATGGATTCCAGTCTGCTCTTTTAACTGTCTCCTGCCTCAGTTTATCAACTTCACATACTGGAATACAGCCATGGGTGGAAGGCTAGAGGGCAGTGGCTCCTTCAGCCCTGCTCCTTGGGGCAGCCTGCAGCAGGCACGCAGTACCCTGGCTCAGAAGACAGACTGCAGCACTGCCCTTCCAAAAAAAAAAATGAGCTGGAGGCTACATGCGACAAGGTGCCCTGAAGGATCTTCCTACATAATACACAAAAGCAGTCAACCCGTATAACCATCCTCAGCTACTAACCATACCTGTCCATTACCAAACACTACCTCAAGATTATTTTTTTAATTACATTAACAACATTAAGCACTACCTACTACCACTTTCACCCTTTCATCACGCTTTCACCGATGTTTTGTTTATAATTTCAGGAATCACTTAACTTTTGATTCTGAAGATTTAAGTGGCTGTAAAATTAACTTGTGGAAGCCTTCCCCAGTTCAGGATCTTAAGATTATGAATGCCATGCAGTGGCTGAGCTCCATGTCCATCATGTCATGAAAACCCGTGTCCCTCTATAAATAACCAGCCTGAAATCCTTTAGAGCTGATGGAAGTGTTCAATTTGCAGGGGAAGAAAACTGTGTTGCTAAGGAACTGCAAAGAAGAAAAGGCCAGAGAGTGGTAATCTGAAATTAAATGAAAGGAATTAATTTAATTGGCCCTTGATATGTTGAGTATTTGGCATATTATCAGCAATTTAGCAGTCTGTAGGCTTTGTTTCAAATTTAGGCTGAAAGAATAGTCAGAACATGATTGCACCCTTAATTTAGGGATTAGCTGCATTCTCTCTTCTTCATAAAACAGACCCTGTTCACTTTTGTGGATTTCAGACAAAATTTTAAAAGCAAACCACATGAATATCAGTTTGAACTACAGCTATGCCTACAGTTCTTCAGACTCCATTTTTTTAGATGAAGACAAAGGGTAAGGATTTTCTTCACATTTATTCTCACTAGTAGCCCAACAGGTGTGCTTTGCCAGTAAGTACTGGCTTTCATGCTTTGCTGATTTTGGCAAAGGTCTCAGCAATGCACAAAACCAGATACTATTTCATGGATTTTTGTTGTGCCACATTTTCATTTCAGGAAAGTATTTTCAGTTGTTCATAATAATTTGGAAAAAAAAACAACTCCATGTGGTAGAAGATTTTTCAAGCTCCTTCTCAGCCAAGAATTTCAGTTGTTTTAAAGAGCATTTCCTTTTCTTTTTTTATGAGACAGATCTTTCTCTAGTAAAGCTTTTTTCTTCTTCTACCTTTTTCTCTCAATTTACTTAAATAGAAGAGAGTTACAACTGCAGAGACTACATCTCTGGCATGTTTAGCAACACCTTTACAATTTGTTACACATCTTCCAACACTTCAGCTTAAGTATCACAAACGCCTGATATTTAACACTCCCAGAGTAAAAATTCCCATACTCCAATTTTTCAAGTTGTACTTTTAACTCACAAGATGTCAGTTATCAAACTGACAACCTCAACTTCTTTCTTTCTTACTATAATTTTAGGGGCTATATTGTTGAACGCTGTCTGACTGATGAGTAGACTCTGCCACATGAAGGTATCCCATGAAAGAATTATCCAATAAAAATATATAGCAACAACAAAACTATCACACTTTTATGCAGCAAACAGGCTTTCACAGGTGGTTTACAAGGAACTGACTTACTAAACAAAATGAAGTGTGTGACCTACATATCATCTTCTCCCCCGCCATTACCTCCTTACATCTTTAACTGCATTCCTAGATCTTTGTTTGGTTGGGTCTTACTGGTTGAATTTATTGGTTTTGTAATACCTTGTTGATCAAATAAAATATAAGACCTCTCCCTCAAAATTCTGTTTGTTTTAACTTTCTTGTGATATAGAATCACAAAACACACCAGTTACGCTATAACTACATTCTATCATTTTTTTTCCCCCCTGTGAACATCTGTTTTTATTGGAGCATGAAAACTTGCTAGATGAACACCATACAAGAAGCCTTGCCATTAATATAATGAGCTTCACATACACAGGCTAACTCCAACTCTCAGTCTATAAAATTTTTGTCTGGCCTATTGAAAAAAAAAAAAAATTCCAGACCTGTAAGCCTTTCCAAACACTGTTTCAGACAGTTATTGGATAAAAACGTGAAATAAGTATTCCATGCTTTTTGAGAAACACAGCTAAAGCAGGTTAGAATTGCAGTGAAAGGCACAGCAATAAATTTCTCAGAGAGTGTTTTCTCTGTATGGCCTCTGTGTGGCCGTAAGAGATAACATTGTACTACCATAGTTCTTTCACCTCTTTTTGGAAAAAGCAAAACTTAAGACCTTCAGAGAAAATAACAGAGATGCTGCCCCATTTCCTGAATTCACGTCACCGCTACACTTCACTCATAACTTCTGTAATAGAATTAAGGACACAAAAAATAATCTGCTACCACACAAGAAAAACAAGAAAAAGGTAGGAGAACTTTAAAGGGAAAAGTTCTCCAGAAGTGTGTTTTTTCTAAAGTCTCATGGTGCCCTTCATATCACTGGAGGGCACCACCACTCACACCCAGTGCCCCAAGCACTGCATCTTGTGCTCCTTCTTTTGTGCAGCAAACAACTGTAGTGTAGCAAGTTGTTTGTTTTCTAAAAAAAAAAAGTTCATGTTGTTGTTACAAAGGTGACTCTTCCCTTTGAACTGTTTTCAATTTGTACAAGTGTTTTCCTTCTGAAGACACTTCACAGCTTCCCAAACTCTCACTTTTCTGCTTTGCCGACCCATAAAAATATTCTGGAAAAACAGGCAGCCTACAGTCTAGGGGAGCACATATATATGATCATGAAGACCACAAGGTCTTAAATATTACAAGATTATCAGCAGGTAAGGTTTCTGACCAACCATGTCCTTTGCCAAAAAATGAGACAATTCTGTGAGCCTGTCATTTTGAACCAGACTGACCAGTAATTAATGTCTGACTAGATGAAGATGTCTTAGAACAAACTTACAACCATGTAGAGAGGCCTCAGCCACACTAACGCATTGCACTGGTCAGTTTAAATTCAGCCTGTGTTATCTGTTGTGTCAAGAGCAGTTAATTTGCAACAAACAAGACATAAACATGGAAAAAACATCGTCTTCTCTCCTGAGCTTCTCACTCTTATGCTCCAGAGGAACTGTCTATACAGTAACAGGCCTTAAATGGGGTCTTAAATGAAAGGAATGGATTTTTATAGCAGTCTTGCCAAACATTACTAGACTGTCGTTTTGGGTTTGTTGGATGGGGTTTTTTGGGGGAAGGGGAGTTGCCTTTTTTTTTAAAATCACTTGTATATATATTGCAGCTAAAGCAGACAAACAGCTATCCTTAGCTTACTTCAGAGCAGTCTTTCTATGTGTTAGCATCTTTTTATTGATGAAACACAACAACATACCCCATCGTTCTCTCAAGGGGGCTACAAAGCCAGTAGTTACCCCAAGAGCAGCAGCTGCCATTCGAGACCTTGATGTTTTTAAAAAGCACTATTTGCCTTAGGATTACTTGCTCTACCCAATGCCAATATACCCAGCATTCACAGCAAAGCTGTTTGCCTACACTGTAGAACCACCCATGCTGCAGTCTGGAAGCACAAAACTCAGAAGCACAGAGATCCAAAACATTCGCTTACTTGCACTCCTCCACATTGGTCTCACCTATACTGGAAATAGAAATCAGGGAATTCAGGCAGGGGTGGGAGTTTGAAAAAGAGAATGAACCCAGATCACTTGCACACAGAAAGTTTAGAGAAGGGAAAGAAAAGAGGTTCCAGATGCTGGCCCCTTTAAGTTTTTTTAAAGCTGGAGTAAGGCATTTATATGTAAAGGTACCAAGATACCATGCATTACACACTAGTGATAACATGCCTGCTGTCACAGAACATTACTTATGGACAGATAAGGTGGAAGGACACAAATACGCTCACCGTGCACACAGAGGTTTCATCCCCAGTCTTTACTCTGTTCCGAGCCAAAAGCTGCTCCAAGAGGTTGAGTCTGTGCAGCAGCCAGGAAAATGCCAGCAGCAGCTCCCGACTACCCGCTGAGCCGTCAGAGGGGAGCCGATAGAGTTCTCGCCTGCCATAGCCATGGTACCACAATGCTGATTTTACAAACCTAATTTGGATATCTGAAAAGAAGAAAACAATTAAGAATAACACACTGCACTACTCAACGCATTTATACATTCAGTTCCAGAAACTGCTGCCTCCTCCGAGAGCAAGATTTTTAATCAAGCCCAAGATTAGTGGAGGACAGTGAGACAGTCTTTATCAACAACTGAAAAAGGACAAGAAGTATAGAGTAAAAGCCCTCCTTATGCTTCCCCATTCTGATCTACATGAACTACTGCTAAGGAAAAAGAAGAAATTCAAAGTTGAGACCAAGGCCAGTAATAGCCTCTTGGAGATTAACAAAGGCCAAAAAGGTAAATAGCCATCCCCGCTATAACACGACTCCAGTTCACCTATTCATTTTTTACAAGCCACCAAGCATGCTATGAATTAGTAAACAACCCGCTGAGTCACTTTACTCCTGAATGAAACTGGAATTCAGAGATAGGAGTTTCACAGCCTGGTGCAAATCTCTGAGCACCAGTGAGCAGGCAGAGATAATGCAGCACATCACACTGCATACCAGACCACATGGACTATTTAATTCTCAGGAATGCTCTGATCCTGATTCCTTCACACCAGCAAATCTTACCTGACAGCTACAAGACAGGCACTACAGAACTGTAAAATACTGCGGAAACACAGAGAAAATTATTATTAAAGTTCTGACCAGTAAGGCTCACTCTGTACTAAGTCAAAACTACAACAAAGAATATAATGAGGGGCACAATGATAAACAATACATACTGGGGACGAACCAACAGTTGTTGTAAAACAAATCCCTGCTCAAAAGGCTACTAGAGTTCTCCAAAGGCAACAAAAAGCAAGTGATTAACGAAGATTCAACCAATGCAAGAGATTTAGACTTCCCAGTGGGATTCAACTGGCACAAAGAAACAAAGCCACTGCAGTGGAAGGAGAGGGAAGGTCCTTGAATCAATGGCAAGTGCCTAGCAGACAAGAACCAGGGTGTAGGTTTCACGAGGGCTCTGTGCTAAACAGTGCTTGTTCAACCAACTCAAAATGACACACAGACAATGTGACAGTGACAAGAAAATTTGGTGCTGATGTGATATTACTCAGTAGTACAGAATGCAGGTGGATCATGAAGGATTGCAGAACCTAGTGACGCCAAGCTTTAAAATGACAAATTTTAAAAAAACAATTTTTAATTTAATAAAGAATTTTTAAAAAGATAAAATTCTTTTTAGAAAAAATGAAAAATTATGCACACAAGGGAAAAAACAATGCTAACTTTACTGACATGGCAACAGGCTCGGAGCTGACCACTAGACTCAGGAACACAATCTTAGATTGTAAGATTTTTCATTACAATATCACACTTGGTTGTCATATGCATCCAAAAGCAAATTGAATGTGAGAAATCTAGAAAGGAAACTAAACAGAACATAGGGAGCAACATTATATTGTTGTCTATATAAACTGTGACCCTACATCTCAAATTCACAGTATTATTTTATTTCTTCCATCCTAAAAACACTACAGAAGACTTGGAAAAAAACAAAGAGAAACGACAAGTACAATCACAAGTACAGAACAGCTTCATTGTAAGAAATTACAACGTAGGCCAAGAAGACAACTAAGAATGGAGATGACAAAACTCTTTAAAACCGTAAGTGCTGTGGAATGGGTAAATAGGAAATAATTTGTTTGCACGACATTCAATACAAGAACTGTGAGCCACCAAACAAAGTTAGCAAGCATGTGAGTCAAAACAAGTTAAAGAGATGTTCTTCAGGCATACAGCAAAGCTCTGAAATTTCTGGCCATGGGACTGTGACTATGGACACAGAGTTACAAAGGCTCAGGGAGGAACTGGATTTACAGAACAGGAGTTCATGGAAGCTTATGAAATGCAAAGATGCCCTCTCTGGTTTGGGAAGTCTGAAATGTAAATTACTGGAGGCTGAAACACCACCACCCTGAAAGCATCCTTCTATACTCCCCTGCCACAACTGGATGAAGCTAGAGGAACCTTCAGCTTGATCCAGTTTAGGCATTCTTACAAAGTAAGGAAGAAAGCCGCCCCCCTTTGCCAGTGTTATGCTTCACTATCTCCGTGGGGGTTCATAGAAGAGGTACACACTCACATACACAAAAATAGCAGCAAGTACAAACCTCACACAATCAGGGATTGTCACTGCTGTCCTTAATTAACATACCGATTCGTCACATTACATACTCATTTGCCTGCTCCTTGCCACTTGTGGTAAAAACATCCCTTAGCACTGACACGTGTCATAATCTTTCTTTGTCTGGCATTGACTGTTGAACCTCAAAAACCACATAATGACCAACTTCAAAACAAAAGAACAAGAAAAAAATCCTGTTGCTCTCAAAAGGAATTTGTTAATCACAGCGAGGAGTGGTTGATTTTAGCATATTGCAAATTAAGTTGAGTCTTATCCACCAAAAGTAATACAAAGCCAAGACACGGGGAGGAGCTATAAGCTGACCTACGCTAGTAACCCTATAGCAGCAGTACAGGAGAGTTCCAGCTCTGCTGAGGCGGGAAGGACCTGGTAGTCCATAAAAAGCCACCAAGCCCTTTGCGCCTTGACAAACCAGAGGAAGGTATATTGTTTGCACTGTTTGACCAACATCAGGATTTAGGGAAACAAGAGTGCGGATCCCCAAGGGGACGCCTACTTTCAGAGTGTTCCTCAGTCCAAATACACAGATGGAACTATTATACAGATTACTACACATCTTCAGCAGTGGAAGCGGGAGTACACAATTGGCCATGTGAAAGCTACAAAATAATTCCTGACAAAGACATTAACAATGACTGAAGAACAAAAAACAAGATCAGGAGCATGACTAAGCATGTGACACAATGGTACAGAGCTACTAGTTTTTTGCAGTAGTGTTTTGCGTAGCAGAGCTTCTGCAGAGACACAACAGTTGGACAAATGGTTTTAAACCTAGCTTGTTTCTGCATTACAGACAAAAAGGAAACCAAAACACCTAAATCACTCTGCTCTTTTTGCAGAGCCTGTGAATGTAAAAACAAGCAGCTTCCCTTCACACTGCTAAGGTGGCAGAAATGCCTATGGTTTGCTAAAAACCTTGCTGTAGGGATGCGCTCCAATCACTCATGCACAGGGGGAGCACTCAGATGTTAGAGATTTCATTTTGACCACTCTTGAACATTCTTACATGAGCTAGGTTTTCATGTTGCCCTTTCCTTTTCTTTGTGTATTTGTCAAGAAAGGAACTGCCGTAACAGGAAAGGTAGAAATACTCCAGAAGGAAGGAATACCAGTACCTACTTTCCTTCTTTTTCAAAGCAAACAATCATCACATGCTGCCATCTGCAGTTCATGGAGCTCCCCAAGAAATCACATATCAAAGAGAAGGAATAGAGATCAAGCCAGGTGGTTTTTTCTCCTTTATCACCATTTCCCTGCTCTGACGTACCACCTGGGACCAGATCCACCAAGGCAACTGGTCACCTGAATCTCTGTGTTGCTCCAGGCCTTTATCTCCCCCTGCAACAATTTGCCCGCACATGAGAAGGTACTATTGGTGTGAGTATCAGGCAAGGATTACAGATGAGCAGTCGAAGCATGGATCTGGAACCGGGGCTCAAAGAGCCTTTCCATGACCTTAGAGAAGTCACTTAGTTTTCCTCATCTCTGCAGCGCTCTGCTTACAAGGAAATGGTGCTCAGAAAAATGGCAATATAGGCTACAGAAGTACCCAAAACCAATGATGGATTCCTCAAAAATGTGCAGCCCAGAGAGAAAAACCATCACTCAGATAGCAGATAACACCAGCCACTCAACACTCCCCGACAACATCTTCTTACGGTATTTCTTTAGGATTAGGCAATTTATAGAGAAAGTCCTACCAACTAATCCCCTTCTGCATGCACTTTATTTATAAGAGTACATTCAGCAAGTAAGACCAAGCTGTGGATGAACCTCAGGGTTCAGCTCTCTTAAAACTATACTCAGACTGTGCTCTTACGAATCTTGTAGAGTATTTTCAGTGAATTACAGCATGATATTCAAATAAGGGTTATGCATTAGCCTGGCAGGCTAAGATGTAAAGGAACTAAATCAAGTACAAGAACAGACACAGATACATTACTTCATGCACTCAGGCAAGAAACACCTGCATAGGTAGTGGCATTATGGGAAACTACTGCTGCAGAAGAACATTTTCGGCTTCATTTGTCAAATAAACATATATTGCAGCTCCAGACCTCTTTCCCATACTATAAAAAATGAATGGTGACTCCAGAAAAGAAACATTTCCTCCAACTACCTAAATGCATATTGCACCGCTATCCGCTATATGCATTTATAGTGTGGCGGTTAGGATGTTAACCCAGTCCACCAGCTCTCAGCCTCCGTGAAGGAAGGGCAGCATGAAATCACTAATCATGGCTTCATCAGTAAGGTTATGCCTGGGGTACCATTACACAACTTACTTTGTCAGTGACGTACGAGTCAAGAGACCTGTTGTTCTGACGTGTTTAAGGGGCTGGTGTGTACTAACGGCTTCCCACCAAAGTTTACAGTAAGTGATTTTTACCATGTGAAGAAAAAATTCTTCCAAACCGAGAAACCAAGAGAGCCATTTGCAGAATTCTATAACCACTGACTGTCAGGCTTCAGTGGGGTTTTTAGTTTCTTTGTGCAAGAATGCAATAGTCCCTACATTTTAAAACATCAAACTGTGGGGATTTTTTTTTTTTTTACATGTGACTTTTCAAATATTTTGTCTTCTGCTAGCTAGGCAATAAAATACATCAATACTTAAAAACATGATGCAGAAAGTTTTTCTAAATAAAAATCACATCACAAGCATAACAAGGGAATGACTAGTAGCTGCTGTATTCAAAGCAAATTTTCAACTCTAAAATTCACCTATATAACAAAAGCAGATCAAAAACTGACTAATGAAAACTACTAATTCAAAGCAAAAGTACATACCAGGCTGCAACTTCAAAAGTCACTTGATGAAAGTACTTCCTAGATTTAGTAAAAGTTTTCAGGAAAAATCTGTCCTTTTCCATGGGCAAAATCTCTAAGAGCATTCTGTCCTTGCAACGCACTGCTTTCTTCTAAGCACCTCACAACTGCAAATGCTTCAACATCTGGAACGCAGCCCTTGAAATGTAGGTCTCGCTCTAGAGTAGTGAGAACCACCATGACTCCAACAACACACAAAGACTACAGGCCAAAGCTCAGCGTTTCCTTTGGAAAAAACTTTTAGCCTAAAAAAAGAAAGAGTAAAACACCATTTAAGTATGGGTTCTCTTTTCCAGAACGCTGTTCCTATGCCTATGCACACAGTAGCTCTCATACCAAAGGAGTCTTCACAGCCTTCCACTGGGATCTGGCAACTGCTGCCCTCCTTGTTTTAGCTAAGATAATTAAGAGGCTGTACAAGAACAGCAAAGAAAGGAAATCTTGATCCATGGACTAAAGCACTAGACATTGATTAGAGGAAACAGTTTCAATTCTTTGTGGTGCTACAGGATCCTGTGCAAACCTGAGAAAGTTATTTAGTGCCTATGCCCAAGGCTTCCACTTCATTTCCATGAAATAAATACATGAAAGACCGTAATTGCTCCAGAGCAGGGACAGAGAAGAAAAGCAGTAAAATATTGTCTTCATAGCAGACAACTCATTCATTTGGCCAAGCAAAGGTAATTAATGTAATCTGAAAAACCGTACAGCTATCCAACCTAAGTTTCAGCTTTAATCACAGAGTTGAGACTAAACAAGTTTCTTAAAAATCAGCTTAGCAGTTCTGAGCAAAACCACACATTCCCACCTCACAATCTACCCGCAGAGGCTGGGTTTGTTCTCTCTAGAGCCAGCAACCTGCCACACGCACATGGAAATCCTGTCTGCAAATGCTACAAGCAATTAGTATGGGAGCAGCCAGGATTCAATGAGGCTGAACTTTTGCAGGACCACCTCAACAAAGCTGCAGGAGACAGACAGTAAATTGAGTTACCATACACAGCAGATTGTGGGTGAGGAGAAAAGCAAAACCAGCCAAATGAAAAATAGCAGTCCTGTGAGTAACACAGAACCATGCTGATTTCCTGC
>NW_010544203.1:0-1823 GCF_000687285.1 Phaethon lepturus | reverse complement strand
ATTCCTTGCTGAGCTACCAGCAAAACTATGCTGGTTTTGCTCCACACTCCTGGAGAGATATCGTCCACAATGCTTCACCTTTTTTAACTCCATTCAGAGCCATCAGATTCCCAGCTCTTCAGGGGCTAAAACAATGTTGTTTAGGGTTTTTTTTTTTTTTTGCTTTCAACAGCAAAACTGGATTTTAAGTGATTTTGGTCTGAGGAGATCTCTATCCATCACAGACAATCCCATTCTCAAAACTTCCTCTGACAACAAAAGGGCTCTAGTCAGACATCTTGCAAGAGGGAAGTCTGAGAAGTATATGTTGGAATAACATACATTTAAGAAGTAAATAGTGCTCTGTCATTGTGAGAAGCCAACAGGCATTCAGCTTCTCTCTGGAATAGCAGCCCTGTGCATAGAGATATTCACGGTCCCTCTAAAATATTCACACACTTTCCTTTTTGTTTTGTCTAGAAATTCAATCCAAAACACTGTCTTTAAGGTTCATGTGCTATCATTTACGGCCCTGATACAGGACTTGATAGAAAATTAACCACAGAATCGTGTATCATATGTGGAATGGGGAAAGAAGGAATCAAAGGAAAAACAAATCTATTTCTGTAATTAACTTTGCGGATGCTGAGAATGCGTAAGATCATTGCAGAGATTTGCCTGCAGTAAAACAGCAAAGGGAAGCAAGAGCCCCTAGCAGACACAAGAACGCCCCAGTGTCCTGCACAAAACAAACCAAAGAGGAGTAAACCTGCCCGCACAGCTGTAATGCAACAGTAAGTTGGTGGCACAGGTATTCAAAATGGAGCACTCCTGACAGGGAGCAAGTAACCTAAGAAAAGGTGCTACAAAACAAGTCCCAGTACTTTCCTGGGACAGACAGAAATCACAGTCAGACAGACTGACTAGGTTACCTATGGCATCAGACTCTGTCCACTCGCCCCTGTGGATTTGTTTCAGAAGAATGTAGAGCAGCCTCCAGAAATCCAGGCTCTGCAAAGGAAAGAGAGAGGAAGGAGATCAGCAGGCAAAATATCTGCCATATATTTTGTCTTAATTAGGCAATTAAACCCATATCTGAGCATCAGTTGTTACATGGAAGAGAACACCTGCAACCTGCCAACACTGTCCAGTCAGGCAGCTTCACGTATTAGCTGTCTTATGAACACTGCCTACAATAAGGTGCACTTAGAAAGAGAAGGGCTACTAAATGCTGGCTGTACAGCAAGACCCAGCACTTCTACTCTGAGGCACAGGAGCACGGCTTCCAAAATACCTGCTCTAATATAACCACATATGGCACAGCTCACCCGTTGTGAAACAAGTGCTTGAAGACACTGAAAAGATCTGACGATGATAAAGTCAAAAACTCACAAAGAAGAGGCAGCACACAATGAGATGGAACTGGAAATCATTTCTTGGCCACACAAGGACAGCACACTGACAAACCGAAACAGTGATTCTTACAATTGGAATTTCAGTCAAGACTCGTAAAATGGTTAAAACAGCTAGCTGAGCAAGTGGAGCAGCCTCTGTGTGAGCTGGAGGCCTCACAAGCATCGCCCTGTAAAGCCCTGAAGCAGAAAGACCCAAGCCGGTGTACAGTAAAGGGAAGCAAACCTCAGGTGACACTAGAAAGGTGTTGCAGACCACAATGAAATAACAAACTTTAAGTTAAAACCGCCAGAAAATAAAGCCCTTGCAAGAGCAGCGAGTTTGCAGGTGGTCACACAACACGGTGCCGGCTGAGGCCCACACAGAAATCTCCCCACCCAGGCCCTGGCCCAGCCCCACTTGGGTATCCCTGTAACCCTCCACTCGGGACC
>NW_010544202.1:0-1255 GCF_000687285.1 Phaethon lepturus | reverse complement strand
CCAATCCTGACCCTGACCTCAACCCCGATCCTGATCCTGACCCTGACCCCGACCCCAAAACCAACTCTGACCCTGACCCTGAAACTGATCCTGACTCTGAAACCGATCCTGACCCTGACCTTGACCCTGACCCCAAAAACCGACTCTGACCCTGACCCTGACCCCGACACCAATCCTGACCCTGACCTCAACCCCGATCCTGATCCTGACCCTGACCCCGACCCCAAACCCAACCCTGACCCTGACCCCGCCCCCGATCCTGATCCTGACCCTGACCCCGACCCCAAACCCAACCCTGACCCTGACCCCGCCCCCGATCCTGATCCTGACCCTGACCCCGACCCCAAACCCAACCCTGACCCTGACCCCGCCCCCGATCCTGATCCTGACCCTGACCCCGACCCCAAACCCAACCCTGACCCTGACCCCGCCCCCGATCCTGATCCTGACCCTGACCCCGACCCCAAACCCAACCCTGACCCTGACCCCGCCCCCGATCCTGATCCTGACCCTGACCCCGACCCCAAACCCAACCCTGACCCTGACCCCGCCCCCGATCCTGATCCTGACCCTGACCCCGACCCCAAACCCAACCCTGACCCTGACCCCGCCCCCGATCCTGATCCTGACCCTGACCCCGACCCCAAACCCAACCCTGACCCTGACCCCGCCCCCGATCCTGATCCTGACCCTGACCCCGACCCCAAAACCAACTCTGACCCTGACCCCGAAACTGATCCTGTCCCTGACCCCAACCCTGAAACCAATCCTGACCCTGACCTTGACCCTGACCGCAATGCTGATCCTGACCTCGACCCGAACCCTGACCCTGACCCTGACCCTGACCCTGACCCTGACCCCGACCCTGACCCTGACCCCAGACGCCCCCAGCCCCATCCCTCGCCCCGTCTCTTCCCTGGCCTCATCCCTTGCTGGATGGAGAGAGGTGGGCGGGTCTGTCCGTCCATCCGTCCGTCCATCCATCCATCCATCCATCCATCCATCCCCCTGTCCACCTGTCTGTCCATCCATCCATCTGTCCCCACCCCACTCCATCCATCCATTGCCCTAACCATCCGTCTGTCCGTCCATCTGTCCATCCCGCTAACCACCCGTCCCTCCATCTGTCCCCCTGACCATCCGTCCGTCCGTCTGTCCCCCTGACCGCCCTTCCATCCATCTGTCCCCCTGTCTGTCCATCCCCCTGACCGCCCGTCCGTCCTTCCGTCCCCCTGAGCGTCCGTCCGTCCGTCCC
>NW_010544201.1:44087-47758 GCF_000687285.1 Phaethon lepturus | reverse complement strand
GTCAACCAGCACCCCCAGGTCCCTTTCCGACTTCCGACGGGCTGCTCTCTAGCCACTCCTCCTCACTGACAGAGGGTCCAAGTGTCAGCCCACAGGGGACACAAAAGGTCTTCTGCACACCTTTCCACACACAGTCAGGTCTCAGAAGGACATTATCATTGTAGACACTTTCTACTCTCTTCATTTCTCTCAGATCTGTCAGTGATTTTTTTCCTAGCCTCCGAAACACAGGATTTTTGTGTGTATTGAGGAGCATTTTATTGAAGTGGCAGCAGCAAAAGCAACACAACTACTTGGGCTGGTGCAACTGAGAAACACAAATTTGAATTAGGAAAGCATACTGTGAAATCAGGAGCTAAACTCTTGCCCAGGTAACAATGTGCTAATTTTGGAGGGGAGACATGTGGCTTCAAGTTTTAAGTCAAGGGAGACTTGGGTGGGGGGAGTGTGATGGCGGGAATGACTTACCAGTGCATTGATGTATTTGCAAAGTGCACTAACATCTGATCTGAAGTCCCTGTTCCAGCTTGGTTTCCTGCTCCTGCAACTGCTTCATTACCCCCTTCCCTCATTGAAGAGATGGGTATTTTGTGCTCTGCTGAACTGCTAAAGGACAGGACACGAGTCATCACGACTGAGCGGATTTTGCCTCTTCTTCCCATTGCTCAGCTTTGCTCCAAAGGAGTGTTACGCCAAGAGCTGTTGACATTAAATCTGAACGCATTTTGCTGACTGTTGCAGAGTGCATGGGTGGCTGAAGCAGGCTCATAACTGCAGATTTCAAGAACAAGCTTAAGGGAAACCCTCCTTTGATCAAGAAAGGTGACTGCATACTCTGGATCCTGTTCAAGCACATGGCAGGTGATTTACTCAGGCAGCACTGAGGGGCCACATTTTCAAGTGCATGGCACCTATGGTCAAGATGAGACTTCTCTCAAGGAGCTCAGCTCCCGCAGAGGCACCCAAACAAGTAATGCTCATGCTTTCAGCAGCGCAGGCTTTCACAGAAACTGAGCAGGAGGGGACCTGGCTCCCCTGGTGTTTTGCCCCGCAAAAGCCCAAGCCAGGGCCAGAGAAAATTCACCCGTTTGTTCAAAGGCCTGGGATTAGGTCTGGTGGATATGTCTGGAAGGGACCAGATGCCTTGAACCTCTGGCCACGTCCGTGCATGCTGTGCCAGTCAGAAAATTCTGTCCTTGTCTACACCGTGTTCGCTGGCAGCAGAGTGTGAAAGAGGTGTCTCTGATGCATCCACTGCTGGCCCTCTTACTGTCATGCTTCCTAACCCCACTGCTGGTGTTGCCACCTTTTCCCTGAGACCAACGCATGTGTAGTCCTCCCTGTGCTGCCATGAGAAAAAGCCATTTAAATCCTCTGAAGACTGAATGAGTAGCACAGGAGCTCACTGAAAAGCTAACGGTTTTTCTTTGGCAATTACATGAACAGGGCTCGGTAACAGGTAAAGACGGACAATGAAGCATATTCTGATTAATGGCTCTGTCCCTATCTGCGAGGGCAACAACAAAACCTTCCTGTGCTGCAGGGTTTGTGCTCCTCGTGCTGTGACATTCCCAGATAATGCCACTTGCAATAGAGAAGAAGGGGCTGAACTTTGCTGGCGGGAAAGCCGTGTTTCAGGAAGCGGTACGGCAGGCATCCCAGCTCGAGGAACACATGGTAAGGCTCTCAAGCTCACGACACTGTATTTAACAGCCTGCATTCTTTCCCAGCTTCACCTTTCTTTTTAACAGGAGATATTTTCTGTCCAGATGACATTGCTGAAGAGAGGCATAACAGATGAGACAATGCTGTAGTGGTCTTCCCCTCCTTGGCTAAAATACAGTGCAAGAGACTTAGAAACCAACAAACAAATGGGAAAGAGGAATCCCCCTCCTCTGCTTCAGATAAGTGAACACCAGCAGTGCCATGAAAAAACAGCGATTTGAGGGTCAGCAGGAGAGAAAAAGGAAACCCTTCCTACCCACAGATCTGAGGGTGATACGGAAATAGGTCAGAGCTTATTGGTATCCCTCCACGGACACATGGCATGTATATTATAGAGCGGAAAGGCACTGCTGCGGGGCCGGGGGCGGGCGGCATGATTGTGTGGCTCTGGGAGAGCTTGCCGTGAGCTAGCAAGTGGGAATGGGGAGGGAGCACGCAGCAGCTCCTGGCTCTAAATCTGTTTTCAGGGGACGGAGAATGTATCTTCCTGAGTCAGGCACAAGCAACGCAGCTCCCAGGCGGAGCAAACAGAGAGCAAAGCTTGCTGGAGGCAGGATTTTGAAGCAGTGCTTTCTGCTCAGCTAGGTGAACCCACCTCCGTCACAGCCCTGGATGGGAACATTTATAATCACGGCACGTGAAGGGGAAGGTCACTGAAATGGCTGCTGCACCGCATAGTGGTGTCAGTGCCAGAGGTGCCGGGACTGCAGTGGGACTTAATCTCCCCGTGTGGTGTCACATTCTTCCACTGGTGACTTGCCATGTAGCCATGGATAAGCCCGACAGCTTCCCTGGACCCCCAGGAACTTCCCAGCTGAGCTGAGCATGCCCCCTGTCACCAGTAGATGTCGTGACTTGGTGGGTTATCACGATGAAGGTCTTCAGGCAGAAAGTCCTATCTGTTGCCATTGGGCTTTGGATCCCAAAGGCAAGGGATTTAAATCCTGGATGAGAAGGTAGCTGCCTTCTGCAGGACTGCTTTCACAGAGATGCAGAAGAGGACACTCCCTATTTGACCACACCACCACAGGGAACTTTTGCTCATTTGGGTTTCATAAGGTCCAAGAAAAGCATAAAAAGCAAAGCCATGTGAAAATATGCCCACATACACCATGCCTTTTTTGCCCCCAAAGACTGTGGAGGTGGGAGGCAGGCAGTTCCTCTGAACTTCTTTCCTTCCATGTTTCTAGACTTTCTAGAGCTAAGAGCTCTTCAGTGGCTGACACAACACCTGATCTGACTCCACATAGTTTCTCTTCACCATCGGTATCGTTCCATCTCAGATCATGGCCAGAAGGGATGGACTTGCCTTTGCCACTGAATGGGCTCTTGGGCAAAGCAGAATCTCATCTGGAGGGATCATTTTAACAAGCTGTTCCTCTGTCCTTCAGGCTGGGCACAGTGGCATCCCTGTCAGTCCCTTACTGGTGCATCCTTCCCTGGCTCGGCTGCATGCATCCAGGTCCTTATCCATACATTGCTTCAAACCCACTTCCCTTGAGGATGGTAAATGCTCCTCTTCTCTTGTGACAATGTCAAAAAAATCTTTTAAGAAGTGCCAGATGGCCTGCTAAAATCCCACCAACCTTGCTCATTAATGTCTTGTCCTGATAATGAAAGAAGCTTTAATTCTGGCTGATGCTGCCCGGCACCCGTGGCTTCATCATTTGTCCCAGCACCACCCTGTTGCTTGGTAGTGACCAGGGTGGCGGCTCTCGTACTATCAGAGCGTGCTACTCAAGGTGTAAAAAGGGTAATTCCCCACTCAGGGCAAGGGTGGTGGTGGCATCTCCATCACCTCCATTTTCTCCAGCCACTAAAATCACTACCTGGATTTCATGAAGAGCAAGCGCCTGATGTTTTTGTACCTGCGTGTCACCCGACAGTGCTGTTCGAAGGAGCCAGGTGGGGGGGTGCCTGAGCTGAGAGTAAGGGGGCTGCGGCGG
>NW_010544201.1:34229-44056 GCF_000687285.1 Phaethon lepturus | reverse complement strand
GGCCGGGCAGGGGTGCCTCGGCTGGGGCTGCCCCGCTGTGCCCCATCCAGGCTTTGGGCATCTCGTTTTTATGAGCTCCGCATTCCAGTCTAGCTGGGCTGTTGTTGACTGCACACTTTGCTTTGTTTTATTTTTTTCCCCTTGCCAGCACACACAGCTTAGACAAAACACTTGAACATTTTGTCTTTAAGTGTTTACTTCCTCAGAAGCAGCCAGCCTGGCACCCAGTCAGATTCCCAAAATAATCCAGTGAGGACTTAAGTAAACTGCCTGCAGGTGTTGCCCAGCTGCTTCATTGTGAAGAAGCCTTGAACTCTGCACCGGCCCCTTAAAGGCAGTGAGATCTGGTGCAAGAGTTGCTTGTTTTCCTGCCCTTACAGCCTGATGCTCTGCTCCTGCTCTGGGGCTGGGACAGGGCTGCCTAGCCCTCCTCCTCCTGCTGCCGCTGCCTTTTTTCCACTTGCACTCTGAGATCATCTCTAGCATTGCTGTCTTGAAGATATTTTGCCATCTCCCCCCACCGCAGACAATGGAAGAGGAAAATTAAGCAATTTGCAATGGCTGCGCTAATGATTCCCTCCAGAAGCTGCCCTGAGCGGAGGAAGGGGGCACATGCACAGGGGCCAGCAAGAGGAACCTGGGAAGGCCTGGAAGAACAGGACCTTCATTCCATAGGATCATAGAACCACAGAATAGTTTGAGTTGGAAGGGACCTTTTAAGGTCATCTAGTCCAACCCCCCCTGCAATGAGCCAGGACGTCTTCAACTAGATCAGGTTGCTCAGATCCCCGTCCAACCTGACCTGGAATGTTGCCAGGGATGGGGCATCTACCACTTCTCTGGGCAACCTGGGCCAGGGTTTCACCACCCTCATTGTGAAACATTTCTACCTTATATCCAGTCAAAATCTACCCCTTCTAGTTTAAAACCATTGCCCCTTGTCCTACTGCTACAGACGGTGCTAACAAGCCTGTCCTCATCTTTCTTATAAGCCCCCTTTAAGTACTGAAAGCTGCAATAAGATCTCCCCAGACTCCTTCTCTTCTCCAGGCTGAACTGTCTGGTGCTCAGTTCTCTCAGCCTGTTCTCACAGGGGAGGTGTTGCATCCCTCGGATCATTTTTGTGGCCCTCTTCTGGACCCGCTTCAACAAGTCCATGTCTTTCTGTGCTGAGGGCTCCAGAGCTGGACGCAGGACTCCAGGTGAGGTCTCACCAGAGTGGAGCAGAGGGGCAGAACCACCTCCTTTGACCTGCTGGCCACGCTGCTTTGGATGCAGCCCAGAACACAGTTGGCCTTCTGGGCTGCGAGCCCACATTGCTGGCTCATGTCCAGCTTTTCATCCACCAATACCCCCAAGTCCTTCTCAGCAGGGCTGCTCTTGATCTTTCCTCCCCCAGCCTGTCCTGATACCAGAGGTTACCCCGACCCAGATGCAGGACCCTGCCCTTGGCCTTGTTGAACCTCATGATGTTCACAAGGGCCCATTCCTCAAGCTTGTCCAGGTTCCTCTGGGTGGCATCCCATCCCTCAGGAGTATCAACCTCACCACTCAGCTTGGTGTCATCTGCAAACTTGCTGAGCGTGCACTTGATCCCACTGTCTATGTCATTGATGAAAATATTAAAGAGTACTGGTCCCAATATGGACCCCTGAGGGACACCACTTGTCACTGATCTCCATCTGGACATTGAGCTGTTGACCACTACTCTCTGGATGCGACCATCCAACCAATTCCCCAACCACCCAACAGTCCACCCATCAAATCCATATCCCTCCAGTTCAGTGAGAAGGATGTTGTGGGGGACTGTGTCAAAGGCCTTACAGAAGTGCAGATAGATGACATCAGCAGCTCTTCCCTAACCCACTGATGTAGTCCCTCCATCATAGAAAGCCACTAGATTGGTCAGGCAGGACTTGCCCTTGGTGAAGCCATGCTGGTTGTCTCAAATCACCTCCCTGCCCTCCATGTGCCTTAACATAGCTTCTAGGAGGATCTGTTCCATGAACTTCCCAGGCACAGAGGTGAGTCTGACAGGTCGGTAGTTCCCAGGGTCCTCCTTTTGACCCTTTTTAAAAACAGGTGCAATGTTTCCCTTTTTCCAGTCTCCAGGGACTTCAACTGACTGCCAGGACTTTTCAAGTGTCATGGAGAGTGGCTTGGCAACTACATCAGCCAATTCCCTCAGGACTCTGGGATGCATCTCGTCAGGTCCCATGGACTTGTGCATGTTCAGGTTCCTCAGGTCCCTTCTCTTACAGTGGGAGGGACTTTGATCCTCCAGTCCCTGTCTTGCAGTCCATCCCCTCGAGAAGTGTGGGAGGAAAGATTACCAGTGAAGACTGAGGCATTGAGTCCCTCAGCCTTCTCCTCACCCGTTGTTACCAGTAACGTTACCACGAATGAGCAAAAGCCAGACAACCAGACTTGACGTAGCTGACAGGGGAGAGAGTCTAGCCCCAGGTTTGTGCCGTCTGTAACACACTCGGGGATGCAGCCATATGGTGCCATGGACCTACACTTTCTTTAACCTACCTAGTCTTCGGCAGGGCGGTGTGCTGGCACCGGCTCGGGCTCCGTGCAGCTGCACCAGCCTGATCTCTTCCTGGGCTTAGGCTCACAAAACCTGGCACCGTCCCGTACCCCTGACGCCGCAAATTAAATCCAGGTTAAAGGAGCGCCGCAAGCTACTGCAAACCCGCGTTCAGCTACAGCTGAGCCGTAAACCTGCTCCAGCTGACGTTCGTGGTAGAGAGTCAGCCAAGGGAATCGTTCTGAGAGGTCCATCTCCCAAAAAGAACTTTTCTACATGGAATTTTACAGGCGCCTGTTCGTGTGCGCCTGCGTGCTATTGAAACAATGCTAACCAGTTGTATTTCTATATGTACGTAATTGGTATACGTGTTTTCGGTGCCTGTGCACATACATACACGCATGCACGCAGACTGGGGGGGTGGGCATTGGATTAAACTGACTGTGTAAATGTAAGAAGCAGATTTGATAATGACCCCAAATATGGACCCAAACCTCCCTTCTTCTGCTACTAATTGATCTAATGGATGTCGTATTTGTAACCAGGCAGTGGTTTGTATTGTAAGTTTCTTTTTGTTTGCTGCTTTAGAAAAAATAACTACTAGAACATAACACATACCATATTTGCAGATGTAATTGCCATGAAACGCCCCCCCAAGCAATTGCCAATAGTGGATTACTAACAGTTTGGAGCAGTTGCACTTTAATTTATGATGGCAAACTCTGGGGCAGAAATCCTTAGTCACTATGTACGCAAATGCAGTGATACATATGCATATCAATCTATTTTAGCAGCAACATGATATTCTAGCCTCAGCCGAATGCACAGTGGGGTCAGAAAGGAAAGCATGATCTGCTTTTATTCAGATGGGGGGAAAAAAGAATTGGGGGAAAACTGAGAGAACAGATTAGTATCTGAAGCGGGAGTAGATCTCCCTTCTCACTGGATGCACCTAGCTGCTGCGTGGTCCTTGCCTTCCTCAGTAACGCTTCACTTCACCTCTCTTTGTCCATCCATACTCTCCCCCCTCTGCACATTGCTGTCCCTTTCACTCCTCATTTTCTTCGCCCTCTGATCCCACCCAAATTTCAGTCACTCTGCTACCCTTCCCAACTGAGGGAGAAATTTAAGTGAATCCCTCAACTCTTTTTTTTTTTTTTTTTTTTTAATTTTCGAGATCGCCAGGCACAGTGAGGGAAGCTAATAACGCAGCTGCCTGTGCCACAGTTGCTCTGGGCACTTCAAGAAAAAAAAAAGGGGGAGAAAGAAAAAAAGAAGAATTGGATGCTCTACAGCTCTTAAACCAGCACCTTTCATGAGTGCTAAATAGCCTTAATAAGTAAATAAAATGCAGGCTATTTATCAGAGAAATCGGAATGGCACCTTTGCAGCTGTTCCTGTCTCTTGAGGAAAAAGATATAATTAGGTAGATTTTTTTTTTTAATTAAAAAAACACTTAATTTGGAACCACTCCAGTCTGCTGAGTAAGCATGTGCCTAGGTGAACTTTAAAATACATTTTCTGTACCAGATAGAAGAAATATCAGAAGGAGCCTCCCTGGTTTATTGAATGGGTGTGTATTGGGACAGGTTTAAAAACATTTTAGTGTGGCTGATAGACCATGACCTTTTAGTATCAGTTAAATCCAGATTTATTTTTTTAAGAGCTATGCTATTGAAAGGCGCTGGCAGCCAAGTTAGAGAAGTCTGCCACAGTATTTTCACAGGATCATTCCAAGGTATTCTGTTGCTCACGCCAAGCAATAAAACCTTTCTCTTTGTGTGCATTGCTGGACACCGCTGTGCTCTCAGCACAGGCAAATTATGTCCAAAAGGTACTATTTCACAGAGAAAACTCTGTTTTAAACAAGAAAGTTTCACTTTTCTATATTAAGATAATGAAACAAAAAAAGAGGGCAGATTTACATGTGTTGTACATATATAATGAGAGAACAGGCATGTACTCAAATATTGTTTTAATTATTTTTCACTTGTAGTCCTCCATATGTTTGCACTGCAGTCAGCGAACAATAGAAGAGCTCTCCTGTGGTTAATTTTACACCTGTAAAGTCCTCTGGATACAAACCAAGATTGTGTGGCCAAGTGGATAAAGTATCTGGCTTATCTTGCCAATGAATTCATATGCTCCAGGGGGTTAGAGAAGACGGGGAGAATATAAGAAATTCTATTATTTTCAGTTTTTAGCAGATTTTCATTACTTTTACCCTTTCTATCTCCAACACCTGAGGAACGAAACCCCCCACAGCATCAGGTTTTCAACGCAAACACGGGAAAAAAAAAACCCCCTCGGGGGCACTACAGATTTTTCCTCCAGCCGCGCCTGCCCCTTTCATACCACTTCTAGCGACCTGCCAATTATCATCCCCACAGCAGCGACGGAGATGCTCCAGCATTTTCACCCCGCTCGGCACACCGGCTGAAGGCTCCTGGGTTTCCAGCCTCGCCACGGGCCGCAGGGTGACCTTGGCCAAGGCACCGCGCCTCTGCTTCAGCTCCCCGCTCGGCGGCCAGGACAGCGACGCTGCCCGGCGCCCGCGTCTTGCTCGGGCGCTTGCCCAGGACTGGCTCTGCTGTGCGCCCCGCACCTTCTCAGCAGGCTCGCACCGCCGCTGTTGCCGCTACACCTTACCGTAACCGGAATTAATAGAAATAATTAGCGCTTCACAATCATGCAGATTTAATAGTTAATAATAGGGGGTCTGACACTACTAGATCAATAGCACGGTTTACAGGACATCATTGGTATTCTCTGGGAGCCGTGACCTATATTCTTGATATAAAGGATCTTCAAGGTTCCTTTGCAAATAAAAGTAAATGTCAATTAAAGCACTTTTCTTCGAAAGCCATTCTTTAAAATGACCTACAATTCCAATATTTGTTTTATGGCGTGCACAGATACGAGGATTCACGGTCTCACAGGAAATGTCATAAGGATGTAGGAAGGAAAAAGAAAAAAACCTGTAAGGAAATGAATTCCCTTGTACAGCACATCAGAATACAGACTTTGGTGCTGGGCTACAAGAAGGCTGAAGTGAGGAGGGTACCCATTACAGATGGTTGAAACACTATGTTTTCAACTGCAGGAAAGGTTTGGATCAATTTTTCTTGTAGTGGAAGGGAGGGCTAGGATATGCAAAAATGAAATGTAGTCTACCATTAGCCTTGCTTTCAAGATAGAGGATTGGAGGTATTTTATTTCTCCTTTCATAAAATTTTCTCTCAAAGTTGTTTTGCATAGCTTACTTGAGCTCCAAGGTTGTATCTTCCCACGCAGTCCTTTGCAGCGTATTTTCAGTTACATTCACAATGCACTTCAGAACATGAGATCACATACAAAATGCAATGCTTTTTGCAGACATAGAAAACGTTCCTCTCTTTGCAAAGAACAATTATTTTTTGTGCAGTTCTTCCAGTCAGAAGGCCTACGAAAGCTCAGCTAAAATATATGATCTCAGTGTAATATCCTAAGACATTCCGATCGCCGACAAATGCTCTTGATTTTATTAAAAACAAAACAAAAACCAAACCCACAGAGTCCCCCGGGAGTCAGACTCTGCTATTGTTCTTCCATTTCTGATGCAAGTCAGGAGATACCAGACAATACAAATTACTGAGTCACCACTCCCTAAGCTGTACTTGCTTAAACAACAGCTCTCCCAGCTGACCTTTCCAAGTTAGTGGGAAGGATATAAAGGCAAAGAAGTGCTCAGTGTTCAAAAACCCAAGTGCTTTGGCTGCAATGCAGGTGTGCTGCGGCCCTGGGAAAGAGGGAAATCGGACGGACGGCCCAGCGGGGAACCGCTCGAGTTGGAGCCGATTTGGATGGGTTTGTTCTGCGGGACAGCGGGGACAGAAGGGTCTCCCATACAGCTACAGAAAAAGGGGAGGATGACTAGATAAATAAAGGAAATAAATATCTACATTCTAGCACATAGGATACTCAATCCTAAAATAACGATAAGCAGGGCTTCACCAGTGAACAGCCACACAGGAGTCTCGAATTGATTCGGGACAAGGCATACAGCAGCAGCCTGCTTCTTTTCAGCACTTTTTCTTTAAATATCCTGGAATTCACCAAACAGAAGATAGATTACACTTCCTAATATAAGCCTCCTGAGGAGATGCTGCTACAAGGCTGTCAGCAGAAAGAAAAAAAAAAGAAAAAAAGTGTTCGAAGTGTGCCTGTAGGGTTAGGGGCTCCACATTTCAACTCGTCTGGAGCTGGAGATGAGATGCATTTGCATTTGCTCGCCTGGCTGAAGCCCTAATATTCATTACAAAAGCTATTTCAAAATAGTTCTAACAAGTTTTTTTTAATTCACACATATATATAATTTTTAATTTTATATGGGTTTTTATAATTAAAAAATTTATATAGCTACACTTCAAACAAACATGCCTACATCCAGTAAGATCTGCAGAGAGATTACTTTCAGTTCCATTTAGGTTTGAGTCAAGCCTTCAAATAAAGGCCAGGATTTACTTTATTACTCTAGTGCTGATGGGCTCTCTGCTCAGAAACCCTTTTGCACAAAGCACGATGTATAGAAACAAAAATCAAGTGACCCCTGTCCCAGAAAGCTTACTTGTCATGGTTTCAGCATCCCTCTACTCTGTGAATGAGTGGCTTTTGCTAATGATCACTGCCATTTTCCTGACATTTAACTGAACGGACTTTCTTTGGAGAAATTAAGACAGACGCAGGAAGTATCTCCATAATCCAAAGTACTGAAGATGATGTTTCTGCACTTAGGATTCACTGGTTGCTATTGTGACCATATTCTCAGATCCCCGGGACAGAGGGGAAGCTGGGGCTTTGGCTCCCACTCCCTCATCCGAGATCTGGGGCAGCCTAAGGCACTGTCAGTCCTCTTGGGCTTTCTCCTGCCGGCACAGAAGTCAGCAGAAGAGCGTTTGGGCAGGCATCTCTGCCGCTGCTATTCGGAGTCCAGGGTGCTCGTGCGAGCTCCCGCTCCCGCGCAGCGCGAGCTCCCGTGCCGAGTGACTTACACCGTTGCCATGAGGTCAAGTAACCCCCAGGAAGATGGGACAGCTAGAATTTGCAAAGCCTGAGCGCCCATTTCTCACCTATGTTCCTTGTGAGTTATTATACTTATCTTTTTTTTTTTTAATTTGAATGAATCTCTTATTTGCTAACCTCAATTCTGATCCTTCAACCATGTTGCCGTATGCTAACCTCTCCTACCTCGAGGAGTCATAAATAGGAGGGAAGTTACACACTCAGACACTGCTTGCAGAATTGGGCCATAGTCTCAATCATCAGTTTAATAAATTCAAAGCCAAGCAAAAGCTTCCCGACGAAGCAAGGTTAAGTTTTGCCCACAGTTTCTGAGAAAAGGTTTTCTTAGGACAAGTGCGTATTTAAAGTGAAATTGAGAAAAGCCACAAAAACACAAAAGGTTTCAATGCTTGGGGTGCGGGCTTTTTTCCTCTTATAAAGAATATGCCGTCTTTGTTGTCTTGTCACAGGAAAGGTATCTTTTACTGTTGCTACTGTTATAAGAGGAGAAAAATGTTATATTCAAAAATAAGATTGCCATGTAAAAACATCTCACCAGCTACATTGAGGAAAGTGAAGATTTTTAGAAGCAGAGATAAATGAAAGCAAATGTCTCTAGTGAACACTGAAAGTGTAGCTCTATAGAACTACAGCCTTAAAAAAAAGGGGAACAAAATGTGCTCAACTAGCACCTCCACGAGATCAGCAGAAAAATAATCCTCACTTACAATCCAAATACACGGAAGGATGGAAAGAATGTTTTATGGAAAAGTATCTCACTGGAATTTAAGAAGGAGAGTTCTGCAATGTGTGGAAAAGAAATACGTTTTAATAAATTGCTGCCTTAAATGACTGAATTTATTTTCAAGAAGGTCATGAACATAAAGTACAAAACCAACTCTTCTTTCAGAGCGGTGGCAAAAAGCAAACAGAAAACAGCACACTGGAAAGTTATCACTGATCTCTTAGAGGAAGTGACAGAACAGTGTTGGGTTTTTTATTGTTGTTTTGGTTGGTTTTCTTTTATTTTTTTAAAGGTTTCTTTAAAATCAACTGTATTTTTTTCACTTCTCTCAGTTTGGTGTCAATAAATTATCTGTAAAAACATGTAAATGAAACCAACCATGTTGGCATTACTATTAATTTCTCAGTGTTTTCACCTTTCTCTGACAATTGGGGGAAAAAAAGTGTGCCTCCGTACTTCATTTTCATGTCCCAAGCACCTGACTGTTCTCTTCACTTCTTTCTCTAGCTATTAAAACAAGTGTAGTAGTATGCAACAGTCAAGAACTTAAAACACAATTATTTCCCCCCCTGTGCCCAGTGTCAACTTAAAGAGCTTTCCCTTTCCTCCCAAAATTCCTGCCTGTAACTGGTAAGGGAAAGGAATTATCTTGTGGATCGGGAAACTAAGCCAATCCCTTTCAGCACTTTTGTTGCCAAATCCGAGCGAAGACTGATGCTCTGGGAAACAAGAACCAAAGTCGGGTGCGATGATACAAAAACTGCGCTCAAAAGCCGCCTTACTAGACCGGCGGCTTGCAGGCCCCTAAGCGATCTCCGGTGGTAATGCAGACCTCAGAAAGCAAAGTGACGCTTAATGAAACAGGATTGCCTTTCTCATCAGCCTGCAGCGTTTGCACAAGTGAGGCAAAACACGGACAGGGTAGAAGAAGTGAACAAGGTAAAGAACGTGATGTGCAGAAGCGGCTGTTTCACACAGCCAAGCAGATAGGAAGCTTGGCTGGCTACAAGGGGCCTGCTCCAGATGATGTTATTCTGGGTCGGGTCACCAAACCCTCAAACAGCCTTCAGAATCAAAACCCTAGAGAGCGACCTGAATGAGGTACCGCTCTGGATTCCTATAGACAATCAGGCTTTGTCTGTATGCGGTTTAAAAGGCACGACATTAGCAGGCGTGAACTGGCATAAGAGTGCAAACAAAAATAGCATCTCACTGAACAAAGAAATCCAATTAGATTGTTTTTCAATGGAAAGACTTAGCTTAAAAGGCTAAAGCTCAGCTAAAAGCGAAACTTTAATTGTTCAGTGAGAGCACCAAAACAGAAAAAAAAAAAAAAAACCAACCAAATTCTCAGAACTGCATCATTCTGTCAGAACATTCAGTATCTCTGCCAGTCGGGGATGTTTCCTGGCTGGCCCTCAGCAGGTGGTGCTACAGCCCTTCAGTCTCCCCAGGAGGGAAAGGCTGCCCGCTTTCCAGTGCTGCAGTGAATTTCATGGAGTGGTATCA
>NW_010544201.1:16273-34170 GCF_000687285.1 Phaethon lepturus | reverse complement strand
GGGGAATCTACATTGAATTTGTATGTTAATATTTACATCAGCTCACAGTTCAGATGGCATTTAGTCAGCCATTCCCACCTCACTTCATGCACAGATATCATCGTACCATGTACTGAACAAAAGAAATCGGTGATTGTACAAGAGAACTATGAAAGTATCACACTGCCGTATCTATAAAAAAAAATTAGCAATAAAAAACTGCACAAATATTTAGCCCATTCTACATCATATTCTAAAATCCTATAAGTGCTTCCATCAAACAATCCAAAGAAACACTTGAAGAAAATAGAAAATAACAGTATTGATATTACGCTAAGGGACAGCTTCTGGCTAGCGAAGCTGAAGGTGCCTGTGAGGTGGGCTACTTACACACATGCTGTGAAACCTGCGAAGTTTTCCATCAGAGCCCCGAGGGGCACCAAGAGGCCTGGGCTGCCCTGAGCAGCCCTGCCCCCATCCCTCTGGGCCCCCCTGCCAGCCCAGCCCTGTCCCCTGCAGCCCCCCGTGCTGGCCAGGGGACCAGGGCACCGGGCTCCTTGCCCCAGTCCCGCTGGGCCCCCTCTCCCGCACGAACTTCAAACCCCCAGGCAGCAGCACCTCTGCTGCTGCCAAATGGACTCCGGACCCGACTCGATACCGGCCCCTGCCAGTGGCCACCCTAGCCCTGTCGGAAAGGGCACGGTGCTGGCCGTGCTGCGGGTGCCCTCGGCCCCGGCTCGCTCTCCCTCGCCGGGGGAGCGCCGCTCAAGCTGCTCCCCGGCGTGAAGCGCAACGAACGGCTCTACCCATTTGTTAGGCTAGGGCACGCAGCGATCCGCAAGTGTGCGAGAGTCATCCGCACTACAACAGGCGGGTAGGGAAGAACGAAGTATTTCATGGCGACTTACCTTCCAGCTCCCTTTAAATAGGGGTTTTCGGTGGGAGTGCCAGGCTCAGGGAGACCAATGAACGTTTGCTCTCCATTTCACTCGCTCACCTCTCGGCCCATCTTCTCCGGCAGGGCGGGAGCAAGCCCTAAGAAACCTGCTGAAAAAGTTTGCAGCAGCGTACCTAATTTGAAGCAACGCTGCCCAAGAGCAGAGGAGGAACTCATACAGAGAGCTTATCAGTCACCCAATAGCTACTTCAAAGATCTAAACTTCAAAAAACAACAACAAAAACCCCCAAACAAAACAAACCCCAACACACACACCCCTCCATATTGTAAAAGGAAGGGAAAGGCGCTCCCTTGCAATTTTTTCCAACTACTACAGAAATGCTGTGATGGAAACACAATCATTAAGGTATTGTTCTTGCAGGAAGATTTGTTAATAGGAACGAGGTTCTGACCACTACTATGGCAAGACCCAGCAGTGCAGGTCTGATGCTCACAAAAACCTCTGCTGAAATCCACAACAGCTGCAAGCGAGAACCGGAGATCGCAATGGAATTTTGCCACAGTATTTATTGCCGTATCATGGCCCGTGGCTAGGGTCAATCCCAAGACGAAAATTAATACTGAAGTGTTTTAATACTTGTGTAATATATATATAAAGATGATATTTTCTTTTTGCATATGATGTAACTACTAATATATCATATGCAAATACTGTATGCACCACCATTCACGAGGCTACAATAGATGCATCAAGAAAGCAGAAAATTTTCATGTTATCAGGAAGCATGCACCAGATCCTGGAGATGAACATGACTAAACTGGAGGGCTGTCGAGTCTGATGCCAGAAGTACCAGATGAACTATGAAGTATCACATCCAATCCAGAGATGTCAATCATGCCTGAATAAAGTGGCCCAGCTCCACTGTACAGAGGAAGGACTTGTATTTCGTTAGGGACAGGTGTTACAACTACAGAGATGGAGGACAGGTGGTGAATTCGCAATGTTTCAAATGAACAGGTTACATTCCAGCCCTGTTTTATTCCTTGAATAAGGACTAAGAGAGAAGCCGATTCCACTGCGTGAAGAAGTCTACTAAAAATGCACCAGTTTAAAGGAGTTTCTTAAAACTTTTTACTCAACTCCTACCCTTTTCTGGCAACCTCCATTTCAGAGAGCTCACGGAAAGCTGTAACTGACAGGTAAAGTCCAAAAGAGTTTGCTTTGGTTTATTGAATCAGTTAAGGCAGTCTAATTTGGAAGTCACCTCACCTCAACCAGAAGATCTCCTCAAAGCCCTGGTTCTTGAAAAGGAGATCAAAAGAATCTTTTCAGATGAAACTGTACTTGAACAGTAGATCCAGGGTGCAAGAAATATTTAAGACATACATATGTAGTCAAGGAACTACATGCTAGTTTTATTTGTAAAATATTTTATTCCTACCAGCAAAATACTGTAATTTTATTTTATAAAAATTAGCAAATATTGATACATTTGAAACAGAAACAAGAAAACTATTTCTACTTTTATTCAATTGTTCAATCCTCTTTTCAATATGGAAGCTATAGGTGTGCACCACACTAACAGATTTCAGTGCCGGACAGGTCATTCAATAAATATATCATTCTACCATTAAAATCTGTGAAGGACAGTGAAAAAGCTTCATAAAACTACTGAAAAAATATAAGCATTTTTGGCTTTTTCTGAGGTTTTGAACTCGTAATATCTACACACAACAAAATTCTTGGCATTTAGAAGAACAACTGTATAGAACAGTTAACAGCAGAACTTGTAGTAGTAAACCAAAACAATCAAATTTGCAGTACAACATTTCTAGTAAAACAAACAAACAAAAAAATCAGAAACAGGTATTTCTTAAATCCTACAGAAGACTTCTGAAAGGAGGTGGTAGGGGGAACTTAATTTTGTATCTGATAAGGCCATTGCATATCCTAACTTGCAATAAAAAAAGCTGACGCTACACTGTATATAATATACACTGCCTGTTTGTTATGAATAGAAGTTGAAGTGAGAATAAGTAACTTCACTATTTTATCCTACTGCTAACAAAAAAACAAACCATGAAACCTTTGCCTTGGAAAGGACAGATTTAGCTAAATCTTGTTCTGCTATGTACACAGGCGTAACTTTGGAAGCCACAGTTGCATCAACTTTCAGAGGTGAAACTGGTTCCCTGTGTCAGCCTTCTAAGAAGTTTCTTTCTGTGAAAGAGCTGGACAGCTGAGACTGTACTCAGACATAACACAAGTGGTAAGGCAAGATCACGTACCAGCTAGCCAGTACCCAGACAGCGAGAGGACTATTACTAATGCTGGAAAAACAAGTAACAAAGGCATATACCAAATACTTCCTCTTTTGAAAACAAACAAGACAAAAAACCCCAACCCCCAAAACCCCCCAAAAAAGCCCCAGCCACCAAAGAACCCACCCAATAAAAAAAGCCATTAATTTCTGTACAGTTACTGCTGTTGAATTTCAACTTACAAATGAAACTGAGGGGGTGGATGTGAAATTGAATATATAGTCATTCATTTTTATGAGTTCAACATCCAAGTAATTTTCAAAATTAGTTTGTTCGGTTTTGTGGGGTTTTTAATATATAATTCAGTGAAATCTTAGTGTTGTGTGGACAGAAAGGAAAGGCAAGGGCATGATCATTTATTATTGACAATAACTTCTTCCTCTAAGTGACAGCGGAGCCAGCAAGGAGGGGTGCTTTGCTGGACCTCATACTCACCTACAACGAGGGGCTTGTTGAGAATGTGAAGGTCAACAACAGCCTTAAATGCAGTGACCGTGAGATGGTGGAATTCAGGATCCTGAGGTGGGGGAGGGAGGAGGGTTAAGAAGCAGGTGCACAATCCTGGACTTCAGGAGAGCAGACTTAGGTCTCCTCAAAGATCTGCTAGGAAGAGCCCTATGGGCTTAGTGCCCTGGAGAGAAAGATGGGCCCAAGAAAATCGGTTAAAATTCAAGGATTGCCTCCTCCAAGCTCCACAGAGATGCATCTCAACAAACAAGAACTAAGGCAAAAATGCCAGGAGGCCTGTGTGGATAAACAAGGAGCTTCTGGACAAACTCAAACACAACGAAGCATATGAAGGGTGGAAGAAAGGACAAGTAACCTAGGGGGAATGCTGTGACATTGTCTGAGCGTCCACGGATGAAGTTAGGAAAGCTAAAGCCCAACTGGAATTGAATGTGGCCAGGGATGTCAAAGACAACAAGAAGAGCAGTACCTAGGTGACAAAAGGAAGGCTAGGGAAAATGTAGGCCTGCTGCTGAATGAGACAGGGGACCTGGTGACACAGGACACAGAAAAGCCTGAGGGATTCAATGTCACCTTTGCCTCAGCCTTTACTAGCAAGACTGGCCTTCTGGAATACCAGGTCCCAGAGACCAGGGAGAAAGGCTGGAGCAAGGAAGACACACTGGGTGGAACAGGATCCGGTCAGGGAATCCTTAAGCAAACTAGACCTATGTAAATCCAAGGTGCACCCAGTTAATAAACTTCTACGGTAAAATTACTGGCCTGGTAGATGAGAAGAGCACTGGATATCATCTACCTGGACCCGAGGAAGGCCTTCAACAGTCTTCCATACAATCCTTACAGACAAGCTGTTATGTATGGGCTGGATGAGCAGACAGTGAGGTGGACTGGAAACTGGCTGAATGGCGGGGCGCAGAGAATGGTGATCAGCAGCACAAAGTCTAGCTGGAGGCCAGTGACTAGTGGTGTACCCCAGGGGTCAATACTGGATCTGATCCTGTTTAACATCTTCATTAGTGATCTGTATGATGGGCAGAGCATATCCTAGGATGTCCTGGTGGACACCAAGTTGAACATGAGCCAGCAATAAGCCCTTGCTGCAAAGGCAGCTAACGGTGCCCTGGGCTGCATTAGGATGATGTTGCCAGCAGGCAGAGGGAGGTGATCTTTCCCCTCCCCTCAGCACTGGTGAGGCCACAGCTGGAATGCTGGGTCAAGCTCTGGCCTCCCCAGTACAACAGAGGCACAGACATACTGGAGGAAGTCCAGTAAAGAGCCACAAAGATGATGGAGGGACTGGAGCATCTCTCCTGTGAGGAAAGGCTGAGGCAGCTGGGACTGGTCCACCTGGAGAAGAGAAGGCTCAAGGCGGATCTCATCAATGTATAGAAATAGCTGAGGGGAGGCTACAAAGAGGATGGAGCCAGGCTCCTTTCAGAAGTCCCCAGTGGCAGGACCAGAGGCAATGGGCACAAACGGAAACACAGGAGGTTCCCTCTGAACATCATGAAACAGCTTTTTTTACTGTGAGGGTGACTGAGCCCTTGCAAAGGATGCCCAGGAAGGTTGTGGAGTCTTCATCCTTGGAGATATTCAAAAGCTGTTTGGACATGCTTGTGGACAACTGCCTCTAGTTGACCCTGCTTGAGCAGGGGGAGTGGATCAGATGACCTCCAGAGGTCCCTTCCAACTTCAGCCATTCTGTGACTGAATAATCACTGCACATCTTTCAGGATTTTAAGTTAACAAAGACAGAATGACAATTCTCTAGAACAGCAGCCTACAGCAAATCAAACATGCCTACCCTTGTTATACCTGAGTATTAAAAGCTATGATTATAAGCTTGAGAAGGCATGCCACTGACGCTGGTCATCTCTGACTGCATACCAACAGTACAGCATGTGTCCTCAGTTTTAACTGAAGGACCAATGACTTGAAGCTGATGGAAATTATTATTTCTTCAATCTTAATAAGGATCCAAATCCTCTAGATTTGCAGCAAATTTGCATCCTGTGGATATTCACACCAGTGGATGACACATATGCCACTGAAGAGCAGATCAAGTCCCTGAAAAACTATTTTCTTTAATTTTCATCAGATAAAACAGAACCAACCATTGGACTGTTTGTTCTGGATGTTGTTTTTTTGTGCTTTTGTAGAGCTAAATCAGAGCAAAGAATATATTGCCAACTGTACTTATATTGTTGTCTGCCTCTTTCCTTATCCTACAACAAAACTACTACACGAGGCAAAAAAGTGAGAGAGATGTAACAAGTCAGCTAGATGCTATAATTTTTTTTTTTCCTTTCTGCATTATATATTTTTTCTTAAAATATACAATTCTCAAAGCAAGTCATTCCTTACACATAATGAGATAATTTAGCTGGCTATGAGTCCTCCTTCAAGGAGGACCATTCTTTCCTCTCCACATTTCTACCTGCTTCTGCTGACTTGATGTACAGTGCATCTTTTCTAATCAGATTAATCTTTCAGAGTCAATGAATCATGAGAAGGTGCTTTTAGGGAAAAGCACATCACAAATGCTACAGGGAACGGTGGAAGTAATTTCTGAGGAGCACAAATGCTACTTATACAAGGAGTTTGGGTTCCCAAGTTGCCTGCTAGCTTTGGTCTCATAAAATACTACTATTTAAGTGCTGCTGACAACTCAGTATAATAGGCTTCTACATGGGATTTATAAAAACCTGCTAAATTAAGATTTGAGACAGATGTTAGAGAACTTCAGTCCATGAGATTGATAGTGTCACTTTCAAACGGCTTTACTGAAGTGGGACTCTGTGGAGGACTCTTTGCACTCAATGGTGGCACTGACAAGACTTTCCGGCGGATTCCAACTGTAGCCTTTTTATGGTCATGTCTGAGACTGCGGATTGTGCTGTTTATGGCAGCCACGCATGCCTTCCAATCATATCCAGTTTCCTTTAGATCAAAGGATGGATAATTCTCTTGAAGAAAGTCTAAAAATAAACAAGTATAAAACAGTTATCAATTATTTATGCAAGCTATATACTCTTTTTGGATGCAGTTAAGCAAAAACAAGTGCATGCTACCAAAACAGGACAGTTAGGCATATTATGAGGCTTGAAGAGCAAAGCTAGAGGGCAGATTATTTCGCCCCCCCCCCCAGGCTTCTGTTCAATTTGAAAATGAGTAACAAAAGGTCTAAACATTAAAAAAAAAAATACAAAGAAAGCATGTAACTATGTATGTGGGCTCCATCTCTTGAAGTGCTGAATAACTTCAGCTTCTCATGCTGTCAACCAGAACAAAGAAATCTCAGGCTCCATGTCAGAATGACCACTATTTGGCAGGACCAAGTCCTCCTTCAGAGGATCTCCAACAACTATACTCACTAAAATGGAACACAGAAATTCAACATAACACACCTGTAGAGGAACAACAGTAACAGAAAAACTACAAGAGCTTGTTCCTTACCATACTGCAACAAGATCAGTAAACAAATACTTGAGTTCAGTAGCAATGGGATAAATAAGGTAAGACTATGGCACCTTTCTCCTCTTCAACAAATAAAATGAGTAGTTTTAAAATAATTTTTTTTTTTATTACTGTGGAGTGATTGTTCTTCTAAACTTAGCTGAATTACATGTTTCCTCTAAGCCAGTCCTGAAAAGATTTAAATAAGCACCAAAAAGGGAGTCTCAGCTGTAAGTTCAAATCAAAGACAATACTATATCTACTTCTCTGATTAACATCCATATTTACCTTAGTAGAATGAAAGGTATAGCTAATGGATATTTATGTCAGTTTTGGTCCTCCATTGCTCTCACATATACTAGCAAGTAGAAATCTAATACAGTATCATTGTTTACAGTTGATATTTTAACTTGTAGTTCCAAACCTGGAAAACTATTTTGCCAGAAAAGCATGGCTCTGAAGGAACAAAATAACAGAGAAAAAAACTTGTGCTCTTGCAGTTTACTCTGCTCCAGGGGAGGTGACGGGAGGAGCAAGAGTGCCTTAGGTTCTTTCATTCCTAGGATGCTCCTGTAATAAGCTATGCTGACAAAGGATACACAAGCCGTCAGCTGAAGCATCAGCCAGGCCCTCTTCCCCTCCATCCGCGACAACAAATTCAAGAAAATGCTTGGCCTCAGAGCTACAGCACAGAACAAGAATTCCTACTACCAGGCCTGCAAAGCCTTTGTACATGGCCCATGAAACAGCTTTCAAATTACCCCTTTTCTTTCCAAGAAATTGACCAATTGTTGGGCCTACAGTAAGGCTATGCGGGGCCCGTCCTGCTCTGCAGGGTTACATTCAGGGTATGGATGTTGGCTAGTATCCAACATCCAGCCATACTTTGGATGGATGCTGCCATCCAATCAGGTTATGATATAATTTAAAGGAAAACAGGGGCCAGGGACTGCCCTCTGGCCCCAGAGCCAAGTGACACAGCCTGGTTGCAACCACAACACAGAGAACTTTGTCTCTCATCTGCTCTGGAGCCTATGTGGTGTTCCTGCAGCCCTAAGACACACTTAATATATCTTTTGACTGCTTCTTAAGCTCAAAATGTCATGAAACAAAATATGTGTACTATGGGAGTATGTGGAAATGCTTAAAGTGGCAAAGCAATATGTACAGTTTGGGCAAGCCCACTCTCTCTTATGTATAGTCTTGCCATATTGGGAATGGTTTCTGGCATGCTCTGTCCCTCAAGCCATGCCCAGACATCACCCCAGAGTGCAAGTCCCAGCTCCATTTTATTTAGCACTACTGCTGTACCCTCAGAGGCAATGTTGCCACACCTGCAGAGCTGTTAGGCTGCGCTGTCGAGATCTTAACAACCCTTTCAACCTCCCGATACTCGAGACATGGAGGAGAAACAACTTCAAGATTTGTTAGGAGATGCACGTTGCAAAAAAGTGTCATGAGTCATAGAAGGACAGGATATCTCAAGTCGGAAGGGACCCATAAGGATCATCGAGGCCAGCTCCCCGCTCCTCACAGGACTACCTAAAACTGAATCGTATGACTAAGAGTCTGTCCAGACAAGGGTAACTAGTCAAATATGCTACTTTACTAACCCAGTGAGCATTATCCCACAGTGATATCATAAAGACACGGGAGGAAGTAAAACCCTACATCAAGCCAGTGGTGTTGGGGAGCGTTGAAGGCACTCCACAAGCAAAACTTAAGAATTACTAGCAAGGTATTTTCTCTTCAGGTTTCTCATAGAAAGAGCAAACTTTTACAATGAAAATACTACAAGAACACAGAAGATTAAAGAAAAGGTGGAAAGATTTCTATATTGCACAACCAAAACTCTCTTTTTAAGATGCTGCAATAGCCACGGAGCAAATGGCCACCAAAAACCTGATGATCTTTCCCCCAACACCATTGTTTATGCTGGCCATGCTTAAATCTTACCAGATAATGCCAACTTTTCTTCTGTGTGATAACCCATGCCCCTTTTCTACCTACAACCTGCTTCACATTCCCCCTCACTTGCTATGTAACTGTTAAACTAATTCTACTGTCACAGTTCTGATTGCTTTATCCAGCTTTGCAGAGACCAAATGAAACTAACAGAAGACTCCCTCTCAGGAACATGGATCAGTGTTCCAGAAGTCTTAATGCTGCAGCAGGAACAATGCAGAAGGCAAAACATCTGCTGCAACTCCAACCATAACATACCCTCCCTCTGCTTCTGCAATAGCATTTGCAAATAGAATAAATAATACCAATTTCCTGAAGACATCTTGGATTCATGTAAGCTGAGGAAACTGCAAAATTGTCCATAGTCATATAGTGGAATACGCTGTTACACGTTATTTGAAAAGACACACTTCAGTAAAGATTTGTTATTCAAATAGCTCAAGCTGGTCTAGTTCAAAATGCTGCCTGTTACCAACTGAGACCTTTTCTCTCAATGTAGCCTTTTAGGTGAATAGGGAAGCTAATCTCTGAGCCCTTAGAAGGGCAAAGCACTTGAATCTGTTCCTTTCCGATCACACTCAAGCTGTGAGGGACCTTGGGAGGTCTCTACTGCAATCTTCTGCCCAAAGCAGGGACAACTCTGAGGTCAGACCAGGTTGCTCAGGGCTTTGTCCACTGAAATGTAGAAAAAGGATGGAGATGGCACAATCGCATGGAGCAACATGCTCCACTGCTTGACTGTCCTCAAGGGGAAAAGGAGTCTGCTCATACCCAGTCTGAACCTCTCATTTCCATTTATGCCTGTAAACCCATCTTCCCACATTCCAGGCTGCAGACAGCTTGACTCTAGGAGGAGCCTACTGAGAAGACAGATAGAGGCAGGCCACTACTAGGTCCCCTTGGAACCTTCTCTTTTGCAGACTAAATAAGCCCAGATTCCTCACCAGGCAAGTGCTCTAGTTTCTTGACCCTTTTGGTGGCCCTCCAGCTTTATCAATACCTCTCTCTTGTACTAGGGGACCCAAAACTGGATGCAGAAATCCAAATACAAACTCATGAGTACTAAACAGAGGGAGATAAACCTTTCCCTTTAGCTGCTGGCTGTTTGCTGTCAAATGCAAACCTGTGCACCTGATGAGTGTTCTCCACTGTCTCCAAGTCATAGATAAAGATGTTAAACAGGCCAGGTACCAGAACAGACCCCTGCAATACCCCATGTGTCAGTCACCCAAGTAGAGCATGACCCACTACCCTCTGAGCACAAACATCCATCTAGTCCTTTACATCCCAACGTGAATACCAAAATATTGTCAGAGGCAGTGTTGAAAGCCTTGTTGAAAAAAAAAGAAAAAAGAAGCTAAGTGACAGTCACTGCTCTCTCCTCGTCCACAAATCCAGTCATTTTATCACACAAGGTAATCACAGGTAGGTCAAACATGATTTACCCTAGGTAAAAACATGCTGACTGTTCCCAGTCACCACCACCACCCAGAGGTCTGAGACACCTTCATGGTGAAGGCTGAGGTAGAGGAGGCATAGACTTATTTCTGGAGCTTCATGGTTTGTTTACAGCATACAACGTCAATCACTCTTGTTAATTTCCCCACATTATCACCTGAACAGAGATTTTCTTCCTTACCTCTGAGAGCATTAATTTTGTTGCAGTCCAGTGGGCTCATGCCACGTTCAAGATTACCATATACATTGCTTTTTACCAGCACATCTTCAGTGAACATATGACGAATTAGGTAGCGAGCCGATAACTCTGGCCGAGACTTTCCCTTAGCTACATAAATGACTGAGAAAGGCAACTGAATGTTGCGCCATGGACTTCCAAGAAGTTCTAGAAAGGATGTCAGAGAGAGAGAGAGAGAGAGAGAGAGAGAGAGATTTTACTTCTCCAGTACTGACCATGCTTCAAAGTGGCTGCACTACACTAAAACTAGGACACCCTGAAACTTGGGTTGGAAAAGGTTGCTTGGAAAGACAAGAGCAAAACCATAATGCTACAGCTAACACTAAAATGCAACATGTTGCAGACAAATGTTCAAGTAGCCAAAAAATCCTGCCTGTTTTACAACAACGTAACAGCACTTCCCATATGCTTTCAGCAATGCTAGCAATGTAACCTGCATTATTAATGATTGCTTTCTAAATTGTTTTCATCTCGCGTGAAAAGATGATGCTATTCCAAATACATAGGTAAATAAAAATTCTGCTATTTCAATGGTGCTGAGATCCTGCAAGTGGAAACTGAAAAACAGAGTGAATATTTTTTAACTACTTCAACCTGAATCCACTGGAAACATTAAAAGAAAAAAAACCCCAAAATATGTAGTAAATCAGGAGGTCTGTGGGATCAGACTAACAAATCCTGGGTGCAGAAACAGATCGGAGAGAGCCCAAAAGTGATTCTAATCAAATAAATTATTTCCAAGGGCAACTAATCACAGCTCATTTTCCTCAAAGCTCTCTAGAGGCATCACATGCTGTACATGGAATTTTTTCCAATGCATTTGTATATTGTGCCTTCTTATTTAAAAAAACCCAAAAAGTATAGAGTCTGCTTTAAGATTTTTCTTGTCCTAAATTGTCAGTTTTACAGAAAGGTGTGCTTTTCTTCTGAAATTGCAACACCATTCAATAGATATTCTGAGCTAGCTTACTCTACCAAATACAAAACCCAGAGCAATTGTGAAATAATTATTAAAAATTAATTATTCAGAGAAACTGATCACAATATCTTACAGCTGAACTTTCCAATCTTACAGTGGATATGCATTATGGGGTGCTGGTAGATGCAAGCACACGTTGTGTTCGCCAGATCACATTCTTGTTTGCTCCCATGAAGACTTACTATATATACACTAAGTGATGGCCTTAAGAGGAAAAGGAGAGTCATACAGTTCAAGTCCTTTTACTATACAATTTCACCTACATTAGCATCTTCTGCCTCTCATGACCATTTAAAAATGTAGCACACAAATCCAGAAGATGAAAACTTCTTAGTTTACCCATAGGTTCCAAAGACTGCAGTTTGTTGACCGAAGGTGCGTGGAAAGCTTCTGGAAACGTATCCACTCCTGAGTTCTGCAATGTGTCAGTTGTGGAGCTGGTCATTTTCTGAGAGTTTTGAGAATTGCCTTCACTATCTTCATTACAATTTAAATCTACACAATGAGAGGTATCTGGAGCATCAGCCACTTTTTCTTTCCCTTCAGCTGTCTCCTGAAACATTAAGTGAGGTTAGCACATGCACTGAGAGAAGCCTACCAGTTTTCTAATTAGTGTTCCAGTTCATTTTCTATGTAGTATAAATTAGATTCCAGATGCTTATAGTATAGTTACTCCTGAATTTCAATCATGAAAACCACAGGTGAAACAGGTACTAAATATTCACAGATTTGCACAAAGCTTTTTAGAAGCAGAGGTAAAGGGAGTTACAAGTGTTTTGTGAGTGATGTTTCGTCAATATAAAGTTGAAATGCACAGCTGGATATATCTGAAGGAATGCCTGTGAAAACAGTGCTAGCAGCTACATGTTTAAGCTCACAATCAAATTTGACACTAGTTCTGGGCAACATCTACAGTGCTTTCTTTTTAGTATCCTATGCTTATACATCTCAGCTGAATGCTGGACACAGGAGTAGGAAGAGGCAGAACAAGAGAAAGGGATACGCTTCCAGTATTCCCCGTATGGAACTAGTGCTGCAATCAGCAGGCCTATGCTGAGCAACGCAAAGACAGAACCCAAGGAATTTCCAATTACAGCACTCGTATGATGAAGAGTTAAAAAAATAAATTTGAGAAAGCATCACAAACTTAGAACTTATTGAATTATCACCTTGAGACAACTTACTGGGTTTATTTTTGTTTCAGAGCGTAAACAGCGGATCATAGCATTGACATTTGTGATACAGGTTTTCCAGTCTTTTCCATGCTCGCTCAAATCATAGTTTGGAAAGTTAGTTGCAAGAAATTCTGCATATAAAACAGAAAACTTTTTAAGCTTTGTGACAAAAAGCAGTATTTAAAAGTATTCTAATTTAGAAAGAGAGAAAGCTAAGAAATACTTCACATTTACTGTTCTCCATCTAGAAGCATTAGATTTCCAGCTTTAATTAAAGAGAGATAGTAAACTCATGTTTTGAAGCTAAGCAGCACTATGAATTTAAGATGGACAGTGATACTTTTTTGAGGTGTGAATAACTCTTTTACTATTAAGCATTTAATGGTAGAATTAGGGGAAAGGTGTGATTTATCATACTAACTTAAAAAGACAAAACAAAACCAAAAACCAACTGCAAAACCCTACTAAAAAAAACCCCCAACAAACCAACAACCCACCAAAACCCCAAAAAACAGAGACAGGGTAATGCTTATGCTGCAGCTACTTCTCATGGCTTAAATAATCTCCCACCCTTTAAACAGGAGGAACGAGATGTATAGGTTCATACATACGTGCCGTGGGATCTGTGTAAAAGGCTTGGCATTTAAAAAAAAAAAATGCCCTCCCCTTCTTCACCACTTCTCAATCAAACAAGAGAAGTGAACTTAAGAGAAAGAAAAGAGTATTTTAAAGAATCACCAGTTGACGTTCATCCCCAGTATACCATGGTGATAAAAACCCCCCAACAAAACAAAGCCAAACCAACCAACCAAAAAAAGCCCACAAAACCCATGCCACACACAAACACAAAATAAGTTATAATGAAAAATTTAGAAACAGTCAGCATGACTGGTGAACATGAAGTATGCAAAACTAGAAGAAATCAGAATTGTTCTATCCACACTGAAGAAAAACGAACATTGAGAATTACAAAGCAGGAATTTCAAATCCAAAAGACACAGCACATGCATTTATCAGTTCACCAGTTGCTAGACAATGATTAGCAGAAACATACAGAAAAGGACTCCTTGTAAGTTGAAAACCCTGCTAAGTATTAAAGAAGTAAATCTGTGCATTTTGAAAAGTAGCATACCTCTTATTGCAGCAATTTTGTTTGGATCCAATGTTCTGCGCCCTCGTGCACTCACTCCCATAATGCTGCACAATAATGTTTCCTTGGGGAACAAGACACGAACTAAGTAGCGCGCTGCGTACTTCGGTTTAGTCTTTTGTCGAGCTTTCATCAAATAGTTTCCAAGAACTTTGACATTTCTCACTGGGTCACCAACAAACTCTTTTGTAAAACAAAAACATTTAAAGGAAAAAAAAAATTCATAAACCCAAGCAAGTTGTTAAAAAAAGAACACTTTTTCAAACTCTTTCTCTTGACCTCTATGGTACTCTCAGTATATGTTCTCTACTACAGCTAACTCTACTATGTATTACTTATCTTGCTTTTACAAAGAGCAGCTTTAAATTGGAATGGTAACAGAAACATCTTTTTGATTCACATTAACTACCAAGGTAACTAACTGAAAATAACACCCCAAAAAATACATTAGACATGTAAGAGTCCAAAATGTTCAGACTGGCCTATTTTACACATGTGCAGATACCACACACGTTTTCCAGAAAATGACCCATGAAGAATGGCATATCTACACGTAGTACTGCTAAATCATACACTGTTTACAAGTTTGCAGATAGATATCTGAGTATTTTGCCTACTATTAGTGCAGCTCTTCAGCTGTATGAACTTATTCTTTAGACCAAAATTAACTAAAAACTCATAGCGCAGCCTGCCACATAACTCAGGGCATTTATGCTTTAGAAAAAAATGCATTAGTTTTCAAAACACGGTGCTCTTTTATATGTGCTTGTTTATTATAACACAGTGATTCTTCATTTTCTGTGGAATTAAGTCTTTCAAAAGAAATCAAACGCTGGAGGATTTGAGGACAGAATGGATTCTTCACTGATAAAATCCTCCCCAACAAGAAAACAGGTATTTCCTTCACACGAATCAGGTAAGTTGCTTTCTTAAATGCAAAACACATACACAGGCATACGCCTCACTTAGCTTTACTGGCAATTGCTTTTGTCTTCTTAAATGTATGCATGCTATGCATACATTACTTATGTCATATACACAGGTTAAAAACAGGTTACATGAAAAGTATCAAGAGAGAAAAAAAAGAGGCCCTAGTATTAAAAGAACCCAAAGCACGTACTGTAAATCAAAGGTTTGTGGTAGCCTATACAACTGAATAGATACTGCGGAGGTTTACTATGCCAGGGATCACTTAAAAACATTCCTATGACCTGTGTTTCAAGAGTTTTAAACAGTATCCCATTATAGAAATGCTTGTAAGGCAGCTAGTTCTGCCCCTTTACTTTTGCTAAATAACGATAGATTTCTTTAGGCATATTTTTTTATACTAGCAGCATTTTTTTAGCCTTTGTTTCTGAGCATTTATTACAAAGGAACTCACCAAAGCTAGGATTGATAGAGACTGAAGAAGATGGTAGTTCTTTACTAATGTTCACACTCCCAGATGCATTTCTGTAGTTCACCACCACAGCATTATTTCCCAAACTGGTCTCAGATGGTGCTGGCATCGATGACGATGCCACTGATGAAGATGCAACGTTGACAGTACTTTCCACAACGCTGGCTACAAGACTTGGTTGTGGAGAAAGGTCAGGCATCCTGTTAGGTGCTGTGTATGATGAATGCAATGAATGTGTAGAAACTATAGTGGGGAGTGGTGGGCTCTGCCTATGAACAGGCTGCTGCGATTCAAGCTGAAGACTCTGTTGAACATGTTTTATCGTGGAATTGACCTGAACATGGCCATTTTGTAAAGCAACCCTCATGACTGGGCTATGCCTTCCCTGGCCTGGTGAAGAGAGATGAAGACTTGATTCCCTTTCCATGGATTTTTGTACTCTTATTTTTCCTTGGGGCAAATGACTGGAACTTCTGTATGTAAATCCAACTGGTTTCTGCAAATGTGATTCAGAAAACAATTAAAAGGTTAAGTTAGACATAACTGGTCATTTTTTTCTTTTGCAAGCCAGGAAGACTAGGTTTTACTAATTATGCTATTGGCAACAGACTCTTCACTGAAGTAGTGACTGTCAGGAAGCCAGCGCTATTACTTTTTAGCCTTCCCTCTACTTTCTTCTATTCTCACTTGTAGTTCCAACACTAGGAGTTTATGTGGTCAGCTTCAATGTTTCTCAAGTTTTTTCCACCTGGGATGCTGGCACAATTGCTTTCTAAAAAGCCAAAGAAATATATAATGAGAAAAGCAGCTTTGTAAAGGCTCTTAAAAAAGCTCTATCAAAAAAAGAATAGGCAAAATAAAATTTAAAGTTTGTCAGCGATTAACCAGTCTGCTGAATTTTCAAAGGATGTCTCCACTGCCATGTTAGCTTCCTTTTAAACAAGAAAAAAAAAAAAAAAAAAATCACTTTCTCTCTTGGCTGCCTATTCATTCTTTACTTGCTAGCTGAAAACATTAAACATTCAGATCTTATCTACAATGGAAGATTCCAAAGAGACTAAGAGACAAACTGAGAGACGGGCTACGCTTTCCACCACTTGGAGTACTTTTATTAAGAAACATATGCACCCTAAAGCATGCGTTCTAGTTCAAAATAGAAGTCACTAAGCAGGAGCTACCAAATGTAGCTGACACATGTGGGTTTGTTTTTTTGTTTGTTTGAGGGTTTCGTTTTTTGGTTTTTTTTTCCTTTTCTGTGAGTTTTTTTGGTTTACAGAAATCTTACTATATTCCACCCTTGTAACCTTTAAAAACCTATGACCTGAAGAAAGGCTTATGTGCCCTAAAACCCTGTCCACTTCTCCAGATATTGGAGTTGATCTAATAAAAAAGAAATAGCACCTTTACCACCAACCTTTCCTTATTTATATCCTTAGCCCATCACAGATACAACAATGGTACAGCTATTAAAAAAAAAAAATCAGCATTCCTGATTTAAAGACAAAGTTTTAAAGATAAATTGCTAGCAGAACCTAAGAAAATGGTTGGCAAGTTGCATTTGCTGGCTTCCCCTTTACACCTCATAGCCATAAAAGCCTTCTTCAAAAAAGAAGCAGTGCAGGTCACTTTTAATCTGAACATTAAAGCAGCTGCCACCCCACATGATCAGAGGGGAGGGTAAGAGTGCAGAGGTCCCTGGATCCCAGTGTAGCTGACAAGACCAGTTTGCTCCCTGAATCTCATATTTTTGAATGTGTGGACAGTGCAAGCTTGGAGTTGTCAACAAAAATGCATTCCCAAATAAAACCTAGTATCCTATTGATAACTGACATGCACAAGAATGTCATCACTTTTACTCACCCTCAAAGCAAATGGCCTTACTGATGTCTTGACATCTCCTGACAGCAGGATCACCTCTGCCACGTTAAAAGCTTTGCAGTATTGTTGACAAAGAAAGGTCATGCATTTTATGACCTTCTTCAAAAATCATGTTATGTTTTTCTTTTAAAGAGCATTGTTAAAAGTACTAATACACTCTCTCCTTAGTTAACAGTGGGATAAGCATATAGGAACAAAGTGGATAGTGTGTACTAAAAATTTTGAAAAAAAGCATTTTATTAGAAAAAATACAATTCTATACCATAATGATACAACTAAACTGTTGAGATCTAAAAATCACTTAGTCAATTGAACCAGCTTGTGTGAGCCATAAACTCTCTTCTAACTGCAGAAACCAATGAGACAATACACCACATCTCATAAAGCAGCAACATCAATATACCGAAGTTTAAGATGTAACCTACTGTTTTGGTATAGCCAACCTCCGGACTAAACACTAGTACTTGCTCCAACCCCCGCCCCGCCCCCCCCCCAACCCCGGAGGGAAAATGGGGGGGAAAAGGCAACCCGC